>NC_139218.1:133942024-134147024 GCF_055691185.1 Crinia signifera | reverse complement strand
TATAGGGTTAATATATATGCAATTGGGAATATGTATTTTGATAAAACATCGGTATAACTATGGCCACTATGAGGACAGGTATATGATACGGTAACCTATATCAATAACCATTTGTCATTTATGAGATTATCATTTTATGTTCATTGATGTGTGATTTTTATTACTTTATATTCTTGTGATATGTTGTATACAATTGCTGCTGCATGTACAAAAGCATGGTGAAAGGTATCCATGGTTTGGAATTTTCACGCCCAGCTATTTCTGATCTCCGATTGGTCGCTACTCCTTGTCTTAAACCCAGAGCTGATCGTCACCAGCCACACCCTCTGACGAAGTTCCTATACGAAATGCATTAGAGCGGGGCTTGGTGACGACAGCTCGTTGTGTGCTGGGTCTCCCCTGCAACCTCTGTTCCTGTCAGCATGCTCAGAATGCCGTGTCCCGCAGTTTGTGAGTCTGGCGGTTTACCGCATGTGTCCGCAGCGCTCCGGATGGTGGTAGGAGACTTTCCACTATAGAGCGCTCCTCTTTCATTGTATTTCCATATATATATATATATATATATATATCCCCTGCAGTTACCCATTGACCAAGTTTATACTGCCTTTACTCTGTGTTTTGACCGTGTAATATTCTCCCATGCAGTTTTAGGCCAGTAATGACATGTGCAAGGGGGCCCCCCTTGCTAAAGTGCCCCGGGCCCACTGAAGGCTTAATCTGGCACTGGTTAGAGGCATTATAAGAGGGGGGGTTGGGGCACCAGAAACTTAGTGAGCGGCTGGCGAGGCCTGCAATTGGATCTGTAAGGATACGTTAAAATGTTAATCTTTAATCATGGGGGTGCCATTAAAAAAAATCTGATTATCTAAGGTGCCTTGATGCAAGAAACTTTGGGCTAGTGTGTAACTGATACCCATTTTACACCACCGCAAAAACCTGGGTCAGCGGCAGTGTAAATGGGTCAACTCGTGTCCATTTACACTGGACTTCTACCCAGTTCCTGACCGGGGTAGAACACGGGCAGGACCTGGATAAAGGGCAGTGTAAACAGGTACATTGGGTAATCCGACCCAGCTTCCGTTTACATCAATGGGGGAAGCCCGACCTCTGGACCGCAGCATCCGCAGGGTGGGGGGGAGGGTGCACACAGCCTCCGCTGCTGTCTTTTGTACTCTGCAGACAGCAGCGGAGGCAGGGAGGTGAATGGATGCCTGTGTGTAGCATCCATTCACCATGCAGACGGGGGCTGGGGCGGTGCTTGGGGGCAGGGGGCAGCCCCGCAGCTTACCTTGGTGCTGGCCTACCCCCAGTGCGGCGGTCCGGGGCCGGGCGCAGTGATCGGTGGTCCTGGCGCTTGGAGATGATGTAATCTCCAAGCACTGGCACAGGAACAACCTCCCCCAGGTGGGGGGGGGGGGGGGCATGGGCGGGGTGGTGAGGGTGAAATTTGCCAGGGCAGCCGCCGGTGTAAAGGTAACAAATGCCAGGTCATACCCGGGCTGAAACTGGATTCAAAAACCCAGGTGCGACCCAGTGTTTTGATGTAAAAGGAGTACTGTATGAGTGTATGCGAGGTGTTCTAAGTTGATAATGATGGATAACATGTGCTTCATCTAGACCAGCGGTTCTCAAACTGTGGGTCCTGACCCCAGAGTGGGTCCTGACCTTCTCAGCATGGGGTCGTGACTCCATGTTGCTGACCATCAGGCTGATGACTTTTCTAATCTCAGTCAGTGATTCAAGGGATCTGAAAAATCTGTTGAGTTGTCTGTTTCTTCAGACTCCTCACATCATTTTGTGCCTCCACAATGCTGCCATGTATGTGCTGTCTGCTGACTACACATGTGATGTGATGACCTTCTGCAGTAACTTGCCGGGGTCCTGTAATTATTTTTATTGTCTGATGGGGTCCCAGAGCAAAATAGTTTGAGGACCCCTGATCTAGACACTCCTTACAACATTTTATATAAACAAAAAGGAACACTTAGGGTTTTTTTTTGTTGTTTTTTTGGGGTGGGGGGGGGATAGTACTCAATTTTCTGTGCAAATGTACATTTCCATGCATCCATGTCAATATGAACCACATTTTAACACATTCAATAAGATACTTTAATAATACTTAGTGGCATGTTTGCTACAGTATCTTTACAAGAAGCCCCATACATACGTCACAATTTAAAAAAAAAAAACAGCCTTTCTGATCGATATCTTTTTTTAAAAAAATGTGTAGTGTGTATGCTCAATATCATTAACAATGCTTGCTCCTGCACAGTTTTCAAACCCACCCCCATCGTCTGTGCATGCAGCTCAATCTCTATATCATCAGCAACTGCATGCATAGGGGGGATCCGCTGACGTCAGTGAAAGATATCTGGAATTGATATTGTTCAGTGAGTATGCGTTACTTCATTTGATCAGCATTTATAGTTAATTATATGGTTAGTGCCACAGTCGACTGGTGTGTAAGGGGCTTGAGTACTTTTACAGGACACTACTGCCTGTGAGTAACTAATGTTGGAATAATTTATATTTGGAGATACGGCCACCAGGGGGCACATCTAGAGGAGCTTAAAGGTCATTTAAAGTAAAAGCAAGGAATGAGATGAGTGAATAGAGACTGGCTGGTAACATGTCATATATAATAAACTAACCAAATATTTAGTGCTA
Source organism: Crinia signifera (assembly GCF_055691185.1). Taxonomy (NCBI): domain Eukaryota; kingdom Metazoa; phylum Chordata; class Amphibia; order Anura; family Myobatrachidae; genus Crinia; species Crinia signifera. Next base: position 134,144,357 of record NC_139218.1, on the reverse strand, counting down.
CCTTGAGAGTACAATGAACATTGATTGGAGTACATTTTAAAGACAAGAAGTGATTCGAGAGAAAACACAATCAGTGTAATCATTGGGCTCAGTAGATAAGAATGGATAGTGGATGATCTTGAGCTAAACATAGAGGTTAAAGGGGCATACACATGGTGAGATGTTGTCTATGGGAAATTTTGACTATGTGATTTCCCCTTGAAGTGCATGGAGATGATTTTGGCTACGAGCACTTGCGATGTTGACTATGCGCCAGTCAAATTTTTCTTGCAGGCACAGCATATTTTACCTTGCGATACCGACCGCTCGTGGCCACACATCGGTATCGTACAAACACTGTGATTTTGGCAAATTTTTCTAACAATTTTTACTATATTTTCAAAATCATAAACAAAAATTGCACCATGTGTATGCACCTTTACTCTGGCCCCACCCACTGTGATTGCTTCATTATTGGCCATGATTCTAATTGTGGATTACTAAAAGGCACAGGTCATACCAGAAGTTCTGACAGATTTTACGCTAATCCTTTTGCTCAGTTTGCCCAGGATGGGGTCAGTGTGGCCAGCATCAGAAGAAGGATAACGTCCGGCATCAGCAGCTGGCCCATGATGACTTATAAGGGTTTTTTATGACATACACGATAACGATATCATTAACTGCCATTCCCAGTTACCGCTAACCAGCAAGCCTGGAGCATTGCAGACAGCGGCCGCTGCTATAAACCGGGTCTCCAACCGCACAGCTCCTGAGTGCCACTGATTGAGTAACATGGCTATCTCTACACAGTTATTGGCTGCTTCACTACACATCCTGTACTGGATGCTATTTCACATTCAGCCCGTGCACATATGGATGGGCATCCACAATGGCTGTCATGCTCTGGAGTGCGCTGATTGCGTTTATGGTGAGAATCCTTTACAGAGAATTTCTTACCAATTAATCCAAAGCACTGTTTGATCCATGAACATTTAATATATCTGTGCCTACTCCACTTTTTGGAATTCTCTGTCCCCAATCTACCCCCTTAATTGCAAGAGTGGACTAATCACTAAAACACCCAATAAAGTAACAAACAGATAGAAGTTTGGGGTTTTTATTATTTCCTACTATTTCAGGAATCAGGCCCACCATCAGGAATTTTGGGGCCCGGGTCTCATTTCCAGTCTGGGCCCCGGGCCCCTCTCTTCCCATGACTATTTGTAACCCGGCTCCTGCTTTGCATCTCCTCTTCCACTGAGCTGCAGCCCGGAGGTCTCAGAGTGCAGGTTTCTTCAACTCAGGATGGCGGCGGCCAATTAAAATGGTGAGCCAATCAGAGCTTGCGTACCGGCATCCATTCTAACTGGCTGCCAGTATACAAGCTCTGGTTGGCTCAAAAGCCGGTGTAGCATTTGAATTTGCCGCCGTGTCCTGGGTTGAATAAGCCTGCACTCTGGGACCTGCTTTGTTCAGCGCAGCGGAGGCACTCGGGGGGGGGGGGGGGTTGCGGTGGGCAAAATGAGCTGCCCAGGCCCTTCCAGAGGCTGGGGCCCAGGACAAATGTACCCACAGCCCCACCCTATTGGTGGCCCTGTTGCCAATATAAAGATAAAAGTAGCTAAGTGAGCAAAGTATATGAATTATATGTATTATTATACCTATATGTATTAAATTAAGTACTCTCGGTGGATACATTATTATGTGGCAACATTTTAAAAGAATATTGGTAGACAGTAGCATTCTCTATGGGAAGCTTTCTGAAAGAAACGTGGAGCAATATTTACAACAGCCATCTTCTTCTTAACCTCGCAGGCTACTCAGCATTTAGATTGAACACTCCTAATACCAATGGGGAAATAAGGCAGGTAAACTGCTCTCTATGATGTCAAGGAATTGGAACAAATGCTCACATATCTCAGCATTTAAGGATCCATCCTCCTGCAGAGCCCTCCTTAAGGGCCTTCTGAGCGATATCTTTTAAATATCCTCTAGTGTGTACACTCAATATCGTTAACAACCCCTGCATTCTACTGAAATGTGGGTCAATTTTGGCTACAGTATATAACCAATGAATCGCATGTTCAGCACGTCCTGGAGACATCACTGAACAATATTGTTAACTTATACAGTATCATTCAAATTGTACACTCAATTCGGCCACCTGTGGCTGATATCGTTAACTATATCTGCCGAGGCCACGTCTAGTGTGTATGGGGCTTTACGCAGGCTCAGAAAGATATCTTATCAGCTGATATCTCATAAGGGGAACTAGAACTTGTAATAAAAGCTTTACCTTCGCACACATCTCCTTTCCCAGATGGCTATACCGGGGTGTACTTTACACTTATCCAGAGGGAGATTACCCCTACTTTGCTTGAGCTTTTTTTCCCAAACTTTTTCATGACAACCCTCTGTATCCCTCATTCACTAATGCGCATATGACCCAGGCCAGGTAAAGATCCAAACTTAGTAGATGCATACAGACCTATTTTTGTATGCGAGTGAACCAGAATCAGGGCCAATATGTTCAACCTACTCATTGCTGCTCATTTACATACCATTCAGGGGTTAATTCAGGTTGGATCGCATATGCAGAACAGGTCCTGCGATTGACAGTCGGAGGAGTTTGCGGGGAGGCAATGAGGTAGTTTTCCGGACACGGGGCAAGTCATCCATGTTTTCTAGAAGTGGCCAGCCCAAAGCACAAGTGGCCTTGTGACAGACAACCAGAGTAAGATTAGACCTACTCAGTTGCAGAGGAATCCCATGTCCATATAACGCTTGCTGAGCCATTGAGCATTGGCAGTACTTTACCTTGCAAGAACAGACTATTGTGTCGGTTGATATCAGCAACTTTTTACATTGTAAAGTATTTTCATATTTCACAGTGCTTACGAGTAGAGTAAATTTGTTAACATTTTAATTCTGTTATTTTGAATACAATTATATGAACTTAAATATTATCAACCTTTTATTTAGCTTCTTATGCCAGACAATTGTACTAACTGGATCTGATCTACTCATATAGTTTCTATAGCTCTTATTTCAGAATCTCAAGCTCTGTTAAGCTTGTAAAGGCTAGATAAAAGATAAAAAAAATTCAGTTTTTTTGTTGTTTTTTAGTTACCCCATTTATCCTTTCGAAAAGCACTTTATACTAAGCGGTACAAAAGACAAGAGTATATTCAGCACTAGTCTTTGTTCTGGGGCTCTGAGCAGCTGCAGCTTTGAGACAAGTAAACAAGGGGGAGTATGCACTGAGCCAGCCCTCTTACTACCAAGGGAACAGTATAGGAACTAAAGGGGAGGTCAAGCAGACCCAGGGGAGTTCTATGTGGAGGCATCTTGTTTCCTCACCTGTTAGCTTTGCCTGCATGGGGTTTAAAGCCAATGTTTGCTAGTTTTCTCTGACTATGTATACCCTAACTGCATTTCCAAGTTGAAAAAATAAATATACTTTTAATGTGACAAAATATTTTTGGAGAATTAATTAAATACAATGCAGGGTCCAAAAATATTCTGGTAGGTTAGATGACCTGTGACAAATATATCCCTAGTGGTGTGCATTTGTGTGAGTGTTTTTAGTTTTGTTTTAGAAGCAGGTTTAATGGTGTATGTATAGACAATTATGCCAAACCAGACTTGTGCTTCCAACAACTTTAATTAAACTCTGTGTACTTAATGTACTTTTTCAAACTCTGATTAAAACATTAACTAAAGCAAATCATGTTAGGACGTAGGGGCATATTTATCACCAATTGTATTTTTACATAATGCACGAATGAAAATGATTGCATGCATTTATTCTCAAAAGGCTGTGGTCTGATGAAAGGCTGGAAGCTTCTGGGTACTGCAAATGTGCTGACATTGGCCTGTGCGTGCATCAGTTGTGGCCATCAGAGTGGAATGGTATCTTATAAGAGCAGAGGGTTCAGGCACAGTGCCCGGCATGCGCAGTGTGAACTTTGGCTCATTACAAAGTCTACAACCCATGCATATATACCTGAAAAAATTGATCACACCAAAAACAGCTTCAGTATAACTTAAATTATGCTGAAATTTACAGTGCAGTTTACAAAGACACTAGATGTTAGTGGAGAATAGGCCAGATGCTTGGGATAATTAAGGTTTGTGGCCAAATATGTTGGGATGTGGCCACACAATGGGGGTTATTCTAGTCCATTCTTTCTGACAAAATCCTTCTTATCCATCTGGACAAAACCATGTGCACTGCAGGGGGGCAGATGTAACATGTGCAGAGAGAATTAGATTTGGGTGAGTTATTTTGTTTCTGTGCAGGGAAAATACTGACTGCATGATTTTACACTTCAATATAGATCTCACTTTGAAGAAAAACCCCACCCAAATCTAATTCTCTCTGCACAAGTTACATCTGCCCCACCCGCAGTGCACATGGTTTTGTCCATCTAAGAAGGATTTTGTCAGAAAGAATGAACTAGAATAAACCCCAATGTTACCAAGCCCAATGTGTCTTTGAAGAGGGCATAGCTACATCATATTGGGGGTATGCCTGTGCATCCAGGGAAGACTTGGACACCTAGAAAGGATCCATCTGGGCCCATTATGAAGGAGGTCATCTATGTTCACCTTGGGTTGTCATTTGGCCCTCTTCAGGCACAATAAATTATTTTTGGATGCCTGTTTACAAGGCTCACAGTCCCGGATCCTTCACAAATATGTTTATTTACTAAGATGGGAGTTCTATTGAAGCTGGGATGTTGCTGAGAGCAATTAACCAGAATCTACTTATTTATTTAGCACCTTCTAGAAGATAATAGATAGAATCCGATTGGTTGCCCATAGCAACATCCCATCTTCAATAGAACTCCCATCTTAGTAAATAACCCCCATGAAGGAGAAAAGTTTGTAGGCATCAGTTTCTGAAGCCAATGGGGGTGTTGCAGTTGTTGAGGGTGAAGAAATAAGGAAAATGCAAAGGAACTTGGGAACGCAGGTGGGTGAGTCAACAAGGAAGTTGGAGGAGGGGCTTGGGGGTAGTAGATGACTGCAGCACAAAGATAGCATGGGGAAAACAAATGAATACAGTAAACTTCAAAGGAATAGAATAGGAGGGAGGTTTTGAGTGGCATCAGATTTAAGGTGCAGTTGAAAGACAAAAGGATGCCAATAAGACCCCTTGGTTGGTAGTATTATCTCCCTTTCATTAATAAACTCCTAATTAAATAAAGCAGAAAGCACACAGGACAGATTAGTCTATATTATACCAATACATCCTGATTAAAAAGTCCCAGTGGCCTTGAAACATTGATACGGAATAAAAAAAGCACTGAAATTGCACCTCATCAAGCCTGTGGAGTGCCTCCTGATTCCTGTCCAAAGCTGGCCATACATCAGGATGACCAGCATCAGATCTGGGTTGTTTAACGGTTTTCCCGGACACAAGATACATCTTATGTGTGTAATTTCACATAAGATCTATTGTAAGATCTGCAACTCCCAGTATACTGGTCGTTAGCAGCACCTTCAGATCTTTCATGCAGCATATAAGATCTGAGGATCCACTTCACGACACACGCATTGTACCAAAACACATCAAAATTTACACTCAAAATACTTTACAATGCATCGCATGACCTGTCGAAATCGTGCGTTCGGGCCTGAAATCGTTCTGATGTATGGCCAGCTTTACAGAAGATGCTGCAAAGTATTTGTAACCAGAGGCAGTGCCGAATTTCCCATTAGGCACGTGAGGCACGTGCCTAGGGGCGGCACATGTTTGGGGGCGGCACTTGGATGCTTGTGATAGTACTGTCACCCTGAAATATACCAGTAAGTGCAAAATATACACTGTACTGTACCGTATTCCATCTTAAATAGAGTGTAAATGGATAGGACATGCAGATACTGCCCCTGTAAAATGTCCTATATAGTAAATATGTATTCATAATAGAAGAACATGTCACAGTTAGTGGCTTTTTTTAAATTAATCCATTAAATTGGCTATTATCAAATGAGGGCTTATAAGTAATCAATAAAAATAATACAATTAGGCGGGGGGGCAGCCGTTATTTTTGTGCCTAGGGGTGCCATCACCCCTAAATCCGCCCCTGACCAGAGGTATTCACTTACTTTAGAAAGGTGTCCCAGACTACATGCATATATACAACTCTGTGGCGGACAAAACAGAGTGAATGACCAACACAGACCTAGTGGACCCCAGCCCCGCCAGCCACTGCCCACAGATGGTGCGATTCAGTGTCACATTCAATTTGGACTATATAGTCCAAATCAAGTTGAAAATGACCCTGAATCGCACAGTGTTAGCCGCATATGATGCAGATTTGCGGCTCTGCGGCATCAGGATCAAAAGCAGAAATAGACTGTGCAGCCAAGTCCATTTCTGCTTTGATCTGCTAGATCGAAAGGAAGGCCACGTTGTTCGATGCAGCATTCCCCCTCCCCTTTGAGAACGTCCTCCCGCCATCCCTCCTTCCCTCCTGGCCAATTCCGGTAACTTGCTGGGTTGTTATTGAATCAATATTGACTGCCGCCAGGTCGACCCATGTGTACACTGCATAACACTCTCCCTAGTTCCTAACCTAACCCAGGTACTTACCATATGGATTCTGACTGTTGTGAAGCTGTTGTTAGCATTCTGTTTGGACACCGGCTATAAGGATCCTAGCCGCAAGAAATGGTGCTGAAAGCCCTGAATAAGCAAAGAAATAAAGCAGTAAAGTTTAATAATACAGGATAATTGATACATTTGGCTAAATGAATATTTAAGAGTGTGGTATGCGCCTCCGACAGTGGGGATCCCGACAGTTGGGATCACGATTGCCGGTGCTCCAACAGGGGGGCGAACACAAAGAAGCCCCTTGCAGGCTCGCTGCGCTCGCCACACTGCGGGCCCGGTGGCTCGCAATGCTCGCTACAGGTTCTATTCTCCCTCTATGGGGGTCGTGGACCCCCACAAGGGAGAATAGCCCCTGTGAGCCGGGATCAACCCTGTCCGAGCACCAGCAGTCGGGATACTGACTGTCGGAATCTCCACTGTTGAACCATATGTAAATACTTGTTCTTTTATAATTCTGCCCCATAGTCATGGCCGGGATACTGTGTGGCTGATAGATCTACGCTTCAGGAAATGTGAAAGTGGTGCAGAAGGAAGAGTTTATATGTTATGGTTAAAGTTTTGATCTATAATATTTAGTTTTGTATTCACGGCGGGGGGAGTTGCAAAGCAGAGCCGCTGCTTTAGTAAAGCCTGCCTGTTGATTCAATTTAGCAGATTAGCATGCAAATTGTATGGATTTAAGCATCCAAAGCTGAACAAAACATAAAGCGCCAAGCCAAAGGCATATATATATATATATATATATATATATATATATATATATATATATATATATATAACACAGGGGGCCCAGCACTCACTACAACAAACTAACTCACCTTAACATTCAAATAATCAATAAATAAATAATGGGGTTTTAGTTCATGAATTGATCAATGCATTTAAGCTTGCAGCCCATCGCCAAGGGACCCCATTTCACTGCAAGTCCTACACTAACTGGTTTTCTTGGGAACCTGGCACCTGCTTACACATCATAGCTAAAATGAACATGTGTTTTTTCTCTGGGTTAATGCTCAACTGCCAAGTAACATGGCTTTTATAAGGTGAGACAATCCCAAACACAGCACCTGAATTAGTATTAAAGGGGCAGCTGTCACAGGTTTCAGGTAAATGAGCTTATCAAGGGTGTATGAGAAAGCTATGATCACAGTAACAGAGGTTAATTAAAAATAAACCCAAATATATAGATACAGAAGTACCAACACACTCGCCATTCCTAGGAATGGGGTGCAAACAGCACCCACATCCCAGGGTGGGGTGCGGTGGCCTGTGACCAAAGCTTAAATGCATTGATCAATTCATGAACTAAAACCCCATTATTTATTTATTGATTATTTGAATGTTAAGGTGAGTTAGTTTGTTGTAGTGAGTGCTGGGCCCCCTGTGTTTGTATTTCCTAGTGTGTGGTCACAGGCCACCGCACCCCACCCTGGGATGTGGGTGCTGTTTGCACCCCATTCCTAGGAATGGCGAGTGTGTTGGTACTTCTTTATCTATATATATATATATATATATATATATATATATATATATATATATCCCATCCATCTATTCATTTGTAACCAACAGAACTTGTCTATTGTTCTCAAACTCACTGCCTCAACAGCTTGTATACTCATATCTCTCATACTTACACACAGCAAATGCATTATTGTAATAAATAAAATACAGTATACAGATTGTTCTGCCGCTCCCAAACTGTATAAAAATACAACCACATTTAGTATAGTGATGCCCGCCAGCTTTGGCGCTAATCCGCCACGATCACAAATAGTTTCCTGCCATGAATAAATACACCATGCTATGATTTCTAACATAACGGTCAGATAAAAACATTTTTTTAAGGGCAGGGAAATGTCCATCTAGTAGTGGGGAGTATTTAGTTGGTCATCAACAAGCATAAATGAATCTTACCGGTAAGAGTAGAAGTTTGTAATGTACGATACACTCAGCGATTCTGTGTGCTGGGCGATCTGCGCTGAGTAGGACTTTGAATATTTTTTATAGACAAGTCTAGAATGCAAGCACTGGTTTTCCTTACCAGCAATAGCGAAGGGCAGGACCGCCGATCACCATTGCTGCAGGTCATACACACGGAGCAATCAGTACTCCATATCTAAGCGATCTAGTCAGGGCTGAAATTGCCCCGTGTGTATGCCCCTTTACTCTCTACACATGTTACATTTGCTCTACCTGCAGTGTAGCATGGTTTTATCGATCTGCAAAAATTGCTAGCAGGTCTGAATCAGGCCCATATTACCATGTAATATACATATACATCATACTTGCCTACTTTTATTGTCACCGGGATAAGCACAGAGTGGCAACACATGGGGGGGTGGTCAAGGCTGATATCACTAGGCCCAACCCATATTCCCCAAAAGCAGTGAATCGTAGGCCCGCGGAGAGGGGGCGGGGCATAAATGCCGCAACTTGCATCATTTTGCCTCCCCCTTTCCATGGTCCCGCAAATTCCAGTTATTGAATCAGTGGGGAAGGGGGGTGCGGGGGCTCTGGGCATCAAGCGGGAGACTTGCCCACCTTTGATTTTCGGGAGCCTCCCGGCCATTCCGGGAGGGTACACAAGCCTGATATACCTAGCTAGTAAAGAGCCTTAATCAACACTATGAGAATACACCATTGTGCAATGGCAGTGCGCCCTTACTTTCCCAAAAGTATAATACTATGCCCCCCCCCCCCCCCCACAAAAAAAAAAGGTAAGAGAATATTACCGCCAGCTAAAATATTCCCCATATGACAATGCTGGCTTAATTATTATTTAAAGACCTGGAACAGCATGCAAACCCTGCTTTGTTTTGTGTAAAGGACCCCTGCAGGCTGGATATATGCAGAGCTTTCAGTAGTTTATTTAGCAAAGTAATCTGGCTGTATACTGATCTTGCTTTTTTACTAACCCCTTGGCCTGGGTGTTCACAGTGTCCTTTTTCCTTTCCCGCCTCCCTTTGTCTATTTCCCTCCTGCTCTAGATTTTCTGTTAGTACAATTACTAGGTTACCTCAGAGCCTCTCCAGGCTAATGGTTAACCCTTTACAGTGCAAACAATGGTTTCTATGCCACATGCAAGTGCAGGAAGGCTGGGTACAGAAGGGAGATTGCAAAAAAAATGTATTTCTAGTTTGGCACAAGCACCTGCTGTTTACTAAATTTAGGCTCATGTGTGGTATTGGTTGTGTATGAACACATACCTGGAAAGAAGGATTTTGTGCTACTTTTATCAGGTGCATGAAGGTCTGAATTAAGAACAAAAGACTTAATAGAATGCTAAATACTTTCTATTTATTAAATTAGACAAATCAAATAAATCTCAGGTGGCCACCAGTCATCAGAAGAAAAACGTTACAGATTAAAATATCGTGATTAAAATGTCCATCTTATAATATACAGCTCGTAAACCTCAGTGAAAAGTGTTAATGTCCTGTAAATATCACAGCACGAGATGGATAGTAAATTATGAGAGTAAATCACCTGAGCGTAGATTACGGCAATTCAGAAGGCTGATTTCCACAATGCATGTCGAAAGTTGTATAGGAGGCACAGCCAGATCTCTCACCTGTGGCTGCAACTTCAAGTGTGTAATTATGTGGTGCCGACCGCATAAGTTCGGGCCTCATCTTTGCTTTTGTTAACATTAGCTCAACGCAGCATCCATTTAGGGTGAGATATCTTTTCATTTATCAGGAGTGATCAGTTGGTCCTGCCTCACTTTGGCATCTGGGATTGTGATTTGTCTGTATTTTATATATGTGCTTATACATGAATAAATAACTGTTTGTTTTTAACTGTAATTCTAAATATGGGTATATGTACTAATTTCAGAACATCGCTCACGGTTTTGCGCCAGCCTGTATAATTTGTTTTTGCAAATAGGTATGTTTGAAGAGTTGGTGTTCTCTTATATGTACAGTGGGAAGCATTTATTGTGATTTATTGCTCATCATTTGGATCCATTGGTATTAAAACTGTCAGAGAGGTTACCTCGTGCTTCTATAGTTGGGTTAGGCGGCACCTTTACCAACATGCCCCCCAAAGCCTGTATTGTGCCCCTGAGCCATCTTAGAGTCTCAGACTGTGTGATGTAGTGCACAGGCGAGCATCACAAGTTACTCCAAGGATGTAATTCCACAGATATTACTGCTACTGTTGTCTCTGGTGACAACCACTTGCTCTTGTATTACCCCTTTTACACCAAAAATCCCGGATCCGACCCGGCATTTGGAAGAAGGATCCAAGCCAGGTCGGATCCGGGATTTACTCCATTTACACTGCGGTGCCAACCCGCAGTGTAGACGGAGGCGGCGCTTGGAGATTACATCATCTCCAAGCCCCGGGACCACGGTGATCCCCACCGGATACACCGATCGCCGTGCTGGTGGCAGCCAAGCACCAAGGTAAGCTGCTGGGCTACCCACAGCCCCTGTGCACCCCCCCCCCCAGCCGTTGTCCGGGAGGTTAATGGATGCCGCACACAGGCATTCATTCACCTCCTCAGCTGCTGTCTGCAGAGTATAGCAGACAGCAGCACAGGCTGTCTGTGGCCCCTGTCCAACCTGTGGACGCTGTGGTCCACAGGTTGTACATCCCCCGTTGATGTAAATGGGAGCCGGGTCATCTGACCCAGCGTACCCATTTACACCGCCCTCTACCCAGGTCCTAGCTGTGTTCTACCCAGGTCAGGTGCTGGGTAGAAGTCCCGTGTAAAGGGACACGGCGTGACACATTTACACCGCCTCTGACCTGGGGTTTTGAGGCGGTGTAAAAGGGGGTATTAGACATTGTGGTTTCTGCACCCTATTTCCCATCTGACATGATGACAGGATGCAGGGCAACATTTATTTTTTGACACAAGCCACTAAACCCAACTAAAATAATACCCAGAATGCAAAAAAGTTCTGTTTGACCACACAAACAGCTGACTTTTTACACATTTACTCTCACTACTTCAGGAGGCTGTGAGCTGATATGTATATGCCTGTGGCTTTTTGCACCCGAATAGATCAACAACTGAATTGCGCTGCCAAGCACACAAAAGAAATAGCTGGGATAAAACAATTGAATTGCCTCCTTATGGGGTCTTCACACGGACGATTTCTGGGCATCTCACTAGATCGATTAGAAAATGCCCCTATATCGTTTTGTGTTTAGTGGCCATAATGAAGCGCAGCCCTATGTGTTGCTATCATCGGCGATTAATATGCAGCATGCTGGGTAAATGTACTTAATCGCCGAGCAGGGCAAGTGTTCTCACTGTGCATGTAACCCCTGGCAGAGAGCATGTAACCCCTGGCACAGAGCATGTTACCCATGGCACTGTGCATGTAATCCCTGGCATAGAGCAAGAAACCCCTGGCACTGAGCATGTAATCTCTGGCATCAAGCAAGAAAACCCTAGCAATGAGCATGTAGGTAAGCGGCACTTATGTGGCATAATATAGATTATAAACTAGCAGCATGGCCCTCTTACCTCCAAGTCTGTCTGTTGTTACCCAGTTTGTTTTATCACTGTCTACAATTGCAAATCGCAACCGAATCTGCTGCGCTATATAAGAAACTGTAAATAAATAAATAAAAAAAAAAAATATATATATATATATAAGGGGCATTACGGTGTGTGGCATATTGTGTAATGGGCATTACGGTATGTGGCATAATGTGTAATGGGCATAATCTCCCGTCCCACAAATCCATGCCCTAATTTTTTGCTGTCCAGTTATTTTGGGTGTTGGGTTGTTTTGCACTGTAAGACATAATTTGCATTAAGGGTGGAATTATGTGGCCCACATTATTCTTTTCATGGATATGTGAGATAGGCCATAAATTTAGAGCTTGCCGAACACCCTAGCACACACCCTGGCTGTGACATATAAGGGGGGTTAGTGACATCCATCACCTCACCAGGGCCACTTTAAGCAGTGGTGCTGAGTGATCTAGCTGAGCATTCTGAGCGATCTAGCATTGCTCGGAACGCTCAGCACATCTCCCCATTAGGGTCTTCCTTGTCACCCAGTTTTCTCTTATGTTTAGTACACAAACTCTGTTACTGACCATTTTTCCTTATAGCTATAGTATACCACTGTAAGACATATGGATGCTTTAGAGCGTAAGCGTAATAAATATAGCAATAGTAACACTAATAATAATACTACAAAAAGTTTTCCATGGTACCAGCTTGTGTTTTTGGCAGTCAAAGTAGGTTTATCACACATAATTTATTTATTTATTTACAGTTTGTTATATAGTGCAACAGATGGGTAACAACAGACATTAATCGGATTGTGGTTATAACATATCATTTGTCCTAAATACATGTTGTGCTATGACTATTCCTAATATCTCATAAACACGGCTATTGTTGTTATCCTGATACCTCCAGGTAGATTACTGAGCATAACCAAGCTGGGTGACACAATAGCTTGTCTGCTGCAGAAACTAAACAGAAGATAAAACATTTTCCAAAGAGAAGTATTGTAAATATCTGTTACTTATAACAGCATTATGTTCAAATAACATAGAGCTCACTCTATTAATCAGATGCTATTTGAATTTAAAAACATTTAATTACTGAATTAATAGTATACTAGCTGCAGCTACACAAGTGAGTAGAATATACACCATGAGTAGGACCTGTTCTATATCAACCCCTGATGCACAGAATAAACAGAAAAAAAAGCTCCTCAATGGACGGAAAAGCGGTAGAGAAATAATGATCAGCTGCAACCTGTGGACAGTGTGTAGATGGACAGCCAGTAAGTTGACATGCAATATGTCGACATGGTCAAATGGACGACATAAAAAAGGTACACACATAAAAATATCAGTAGAGAATAGATGAGTGGTGTCACTTGTGTGTCGTTGGAGAACTAGAATACTAAGCAATATTCCCTTAATTTTTTAGAGAGTGTCAGCCAATCTGTAAATAAAAAGTAATGGTAAGTTACTTAGGTTAAAAATGCATACAATGGATGAAGATGCGGTGACTAATTGCTTCACTTATAAGAATTTATCAATTGTGCCCATATGCACTAGGTTTAAGAGAAATAAAATAAATGCTGGTGTTTAAGAGATACATAACATAAAAAGAAAATTAATTTATTAATACAATGAAACTTTCTTTAAAAAAAAAGAAGATAAAATAAACAAGGACAAAAGGAAAGAGTTCTTATCTTTGATGAGGCAGGAGGCTAGGATTTACCAACGCGTTTCGTCATTCTGATAAAGACAGAACCCGGGCTTAAAATTGCATGCACATCAAGTGCCAAATCTTAGTGAGCTTTCCCATGGAGCTGCTGGGTGAGCTAGTGGAAATCGGGGCTGACTTGACCTTAGGTCAGCCTAATGTATGCGGGCCTTAAGGATGACTTGTAAGCACAATTTGCTTAATATAATAAAAAAAAAATTCTGATACTCTAGGGCTGTCTGTTGTTACCTAGTTTGTTTTATCACTGTCTACAATTGTAAAGCGCAAAGGAATCTGCTGCGCTATATAAGAAACTGGCCTCCACCCCACAACGATCGACTAGTAGCGATTTTCCCCCCAGATCTGAGGGGCATATTGAATTTGCTTCAAAATTTTGAAAATTTCCCTAATAAAAAAATGCCGAAAAAAAGGTAGTAAAACACAATACATAGCAGCTATATTTGCACATTTATATCAGATATTGACTTGTGTACCTCCAAATGAACTGACATGTCTTACCTCATCCCATGAGAAGATTTGTGGACACAACGTTAATGTTGGATTCAGGAGACCATGGTAACTAGTATGTTCAGTCATCTGTTAACTGCACAAACAGGCCAAATTATAGACACTGACACTTGCATAAACTAATAGTAGTATTATAATTCTTGGCACACAATTTGTTATGAAATCTATAGTTTTGGTCAATGAAAACTATCCTAACTCGATAATCAGGTTAAGTTAAGGTAATTCATCTGGGGGTTCCATTTGTGAGGAAGGATCAGTGGTTTAATAACAGTTGGAGCTTTCTGCAGAGCCTTTCAATTCAAATTGTGTAGTTAGCGAACATCATCGTTTGTAGGCAATACAAAGGTATACATACTGTATATTATTTTACATGTATTTTTCCATAGATAAAAATGGCATATGACACAAAAAGTAAGTGGTGACTATGAAACTTCACTATTTGGCATTGCAATACCATTGACATGAATGTAAAAAATATGTTGGTACATATAATGAGGCAATTTAGTAAAAGAATTATGATTTTCTCAAATATTTCAAGATGACTTTATATGCAGTAGGAGCCTGTTTATTAAAAAAAATGTATCCAAAAAATGATTTCAAATAGTCTAGTTCAGGAGAGATACTACATCACCCCAAAACACTGCCATCTGTTGGCAGCGAGTGAAACTACATCCGTTTCACTCTCTCACAGAGGCAAGTGATTTGCTTTGAAACAATAGCCATTACTAAAAAGTTACCTATATAGCTCATAGATTAACATTATACAGTTTAAGGGACGTTAAATGCACTCCATTTTCCCTGCTTTACCTACCTTAACTACCTTTCCTATCCACATTCTTACCTACCAACAAACTTTATAGACCCACTTTGAAAAATCCTTTTTATTGCCGAAGTGCGAGTAGAAAACAAAGACGAGATATCTGAGATACAACACCAAGTGGCCAAGTATGCTGATGAGGAAGAGCGGCTAAAAGCAGCCGCAGAGAGAAAAGAATAGCGAGAGCAGATCAAACTAAAGATACACATGCTCTTAATAACCACCAAAATGCTGAACAAAAATACTTCTGGAATTAAGCCTGCGGTTGCGTAAAACAAACAAAAAAAAAGTAGAATGGCCACATGGGGCTTCCAAAGAGATATGTCCATGTCGTTTGCCCTGGGTAGTTTATTTGGATTCAGTATTGAATCGCGGGGGTCGGGATCCCGGCGTTCAGAATCCCGACGCCGGAATCCCGACAGCCGAAATGCCGACAAGGGGGGGACGTGGATTGCCCCCCCTTGCGGGATCGCTGCGCTCGCCACGCAGCGGGCCCGGTGCCTCGCTACGCTCGGCACACTAATTTATTCTCCCTCCAGGGGTGTCGTGGACACCCACGGAGGGAGAAAGTGTCGGCATTTCGGCGGTCGGGATTCCGGCGTCGGGATTCTGAACGCCGGGATCCCGACCGCCGGGATGGTAACTGCATCCCGTTTATTTGAAAGTAGCTGAAGTATCTTTCTTCGATCATTTTATGAAGTAGTCCCATGTATATATACTGAGATCTATAGTATTCGGAATGGGTTCAATTCTCTGCCTTACTAGCTTTAGAAGCATTTGATTCGAGAGGGCTTACTAGTTAGGTATATTCAGGGTTGCCGACCCTCCCGGAATTTGCGGGAGTCTCCCGAAAATCGGGTCCTTCCTCCTGGCCCCCGGAAGGGTGGGCAACCCTCCCGGAATCAGGGGGACCCCCACTGAGCCTCCCGATCGCGGCATTTATATGCCGCAATCCGCGGGTCTCAGGGGAGGGGGCGGAGCTAAAACGGCACAATCGTGACGTTTTAGCCCCGCCCCCTCCATGGATAACTGTTATTTCGGCTATTTGTTGTAATGGGGGCGGGGCTTAATGACGTCACAGTTAAGCCCCACCCCCAAATCGCGTAATGCAAGATTCCTCTCCGGGCTTCTCCCGGAGAGGATTTTTTGAAAGTCGGCAACCCTGGGTATATTAATGCTACAGATCTCAATTCTCCATTATTTTAAATGTCGACATTAGGCCTAATTCAGTATCAATTGTAGTTTTGCCAAAAAAAACCTCAAAACTACAACTTATCCCTCTAGCATGTAGGGGGCTGCTGAGGATTCAGCAAGGTTGCCAAGCATTCTAGATCCCTTCACGCAATGCGATTAGAAAATACTTGTGATTGTATCTCAGAAAGTAAGGTAGCCTTGGCTGCGCAGACAGGCAATGGGCTGCCGTGTATTGCCTCGGCGCCAATCCGAAACAAACAGAAAATGGTCTGGACATGACTCCCTTGTCTGGACCTTTCCCAGCCAACATCTCATTGCTGCCCACCCAGCGCTGCGTCACCGCCTCCTACCGTCACATAGACTGTGGTCCTCGTACATGTGCACAGTAGTGTGCGTACATGCGTAGAAGTGCTAATATCTGAATAGCAATTTTAGCACTTTAGCAACCAAGATGAAGGCCCATTATTTTTAACAAGCTGCAAAAAGTTCCAGTATTCAGTGCTTGGCTATAATAGCTAATGGCCTCTCCAGATGGTGTTAGCTGCTTAATCTTATTGTGAGAGCAGTGCTGGAGAAAGATCATCTCATCCTTCCCCAACAGACTTGATGCTTTATCCATCTGGATCATTGCAAATGGTATTGTGCATGTGTGGCTATAGCACCTCAACTAATGGGAGTGTTCAAATATTCTCTGTAAAATGTAAAAAGCTGGGGAATATGTGTGCGCTATATTAATAACTGGTAATAAATAAATACATTACCAGAACCAGCAGTAAAATTATAGCAACAGCTGTCACTATATATAGCAGTGGCTCTCAAACAGTAATCACGTTACCCTAGAGTATCAGCATGTTGTTATCGGCAGCCCAAGCCCAAATAAACTTATCAAAAAGTAAGTAAATTGTGCTTACTTATCATCCTTACTGTTACGTTTGTCCTTGTCTCCCAGTGTGGGAACCTCAGGTATGGGTCGTAAGGTCAAAGGTCGACCATTGTTGATTGACAGTCAAAAGGTTGACAAATAAAAAATGTTGACATGCATTAGCTCAACATGGTCGGCACAAGCAAAAGGTCAACATGAAAAAAGGCTGACATGATTTTTTTTCTTTGGGCCTATGTTGACATAAGTCAACATGGACACCATATAAGCATACTGCATCCCCTTACATGGCTCACCGAGTTTGCCATGCTTCGTGCAACCTATTTTTTACTCCCTCTATGAACAAGTCGGTAAAACAAAATATCATGAAAAACTCATGTCGACCTTTTCCATGTCAATCTTTTTGATATATCAACCTTTTCACTGTCAACCAATAGTTGTTTTTTTTTTTTATTAAATACTGGGTACTTATGTATTATCTGGACTCCCATGTTAAATGCACCCCATTTTTTCATACCCCTACTATCCAACTACGCATGGAGTTGATTTTATATAGTGTGGCGAGCCACCCTGCCCGAAGCGTGGTGAGCCCCGCGAGGGGACGTGGTCTTATAAGAAAACCGGGAGTCCAGATATTACATAATAATACTGTAGCCAGAAAATGTAATGCTTAAAGTCACAATATTTGAAGAATAGAAATTACACTTAACAGGACTCCACTGCTAAATGTACCTAATAATTGTATATATTCTCAACAACATGGGTGACCATACTGTATAAATGCCTATCTGTGCTGAAATGAATTGCAGTAGTGTGACCTACTTCAGCAAATGGATAGACTAGAACAGCTGATAGAACAGACCATAAACAAAGTTGAGATAATAGGGGCCCAGTCTTGGAAATACAATCATTCTGTCTCTAGGACTGGCAGATGGACTGCTCCAGTCTTCCCTTGCTTATTTCCATGCAATGCCACCCACCCTCCCCACTTATCTCTCTCTGCCTGCGCGTGGAAGCTGCTTTACTGGCGGCCTTTTGTTGGATACAAAGGGCTGCGTGAGAGGGCAGCAACTGGTAGCTGTGGGGAAGCTGCTACCATCTGTTCTGGCCTCGATAAAGGGAGGAAATGAGATGTATCCAGACTTTAAACTGAATAAAGCTACAATTCACACTGTCTGGAGAAAATCAGTACACAGACTAGGCAATTGCTGAGAGATTATATAAATGACTCCATAAAAAGAAGAATTGTAAATGCTTACAGGTGAATAGGGTAATGCAATTTTTTATAATGTTCACTTTTCCCAGGCAGGTCAACATTCAACCCTCATATATTTGTGCCTGTCCTGCAGATGTGGAAGGTTGAAATTCATATGTTACTATAATTAGCTTGACCAAAGTCCTTTAGTGTGTTGTGTGTGTGTGTGCTGAGGAAAGGGTTAAATGAAGCAAGATACCATCACAGACAAATCAACACTTTGCAGCTCTGTGGGGATTCTCCACACATCAATCACACACAGACCTGTCTCTGCCCAATGTTTCAGTGTGAAAGCTGTTTCCCCTAGAGGCTTGCATTGCATTGTTTTGCAGCAGCATTGGCTAGCCTGAAACCCAACTGAGACCACAATGGTAATGAAGGTATTTATGAGCAGAAACATCTCCCTGGTGAAAGTGGCCTTGAGATGCTGAATGCAGGGCTCCGTTTATACATTTATTCACAGGAATGTTTCATTTAGTTTTCCAAAAAGTAATACTGTAGTTAATACTATGTCTTCTCCATGCAGGATCCACGTATACCACTTATTTTTTAATCAACATTTCAATGGAACAATTTGCCGCATCTAATCACAGCATACAGATCCTGTCTCAGTCGGCCATAATCCCCATTCCCCACCCTGGCTAGTTTACTGAATTTGCTTATAACACATTTATTTGTATACTAATTTAGGATAGATAATCAGCTACACCAGCATAATCTTTTGGAATACAAGCAAATAATTAGGTTTTATTAATAAATTGGTAAATTAAGGTTTGGTGAGTATTTATATAATTATTCTGTCAATGAGTTTGAATATTTTTTTGTATAATGAAACAGTTTGTTATATATGTGGATTAGCAGGGTAGCACAGCTGCCATCTCCGGGTGTCCCGGTATCACAGTCGGATTAGTCATCTGACAAATACCGTAAAGCCCAATGGCCTGATGGGTTGGTTGGCTGTTTGGAGGTCTGTCAGAGAAGCTCAACCTCCTGGTGCTCTGCTGGACCAGCATATATATATATATATATATATATATATATATATATATATATCCCACAGGACAGGCACACCGTATCCAAGTTACAGCTGCCGAGGTGCAGACGCCCAAAAGCAAGTAGATATAATCCAATCACAGCGGCACTCAAACGGACTTGTATAATAAATGAAAACACCAAACAAGGTATTTAGGTCAAAAGTAGCGACGTTTCAGAGGTTAATCCTTTATCGAGCAAAGCCAACACCAGAATGAATACAAACACTTACATAAATAGTACCTGGTCTCCTCGCAGCACGACAACGTCCACCGGCGTGTCCGTCACTCACTAGCTCCCGCACTTCCGGATAGAGCGTCAGCGCGTCAGCTTGCACCCGACGTCCTGGGGGGCGTCCTGGTTGCTAGGCGACCCTCCGCAGCCGGGACGTTGTTGCTTGATTATTCATCTGCTAGGCAACGTCCACCGGCACGGCTGTCGATCACTGGTACCCGTCCTCCCTAGGCGGGGCTTGGCGCGTCAGTACCTCTAAGCTGCCTCGGACAGCGTCCTGGTTGCTAGGCGACCCTCCTGAGCCGGGACGTTGGAGCCTAGGAGATAAAGAACAACATAAATAACTGTGCAAAAAGAAGGAGAGAAACACAAAACAAAAGTGTGAACAAATCAATACATCAATACACCAATCAGCTGGGTAGGAATGTCATTGCAAGCAGCACGGAAGGATCAAGATCACATGAACATATTAAGTGACCATTGTTCATTTAGACCTCTTGGCCATACAGTGTCCAATTTAAATATCCAGCGGCTCTCCAATTGCAGTAATCGTTTGGCCCGATCACCGCCTCTAATGTCCAATGGTACATGATCAATTATTGTATAGCGGAGGCTAGACAGGGGGTGCTTGGCAGAAACAAAGTGGCGAGCCACCGGTTGTTCATGGTCTAGGTTGTTTTTGTTAATGGCTGCCCGAATGGCAGTACGATGATTTGCAATGCGTTCTTTCAGTGTGCGGATAGTTTTGCCGACATAACACATATCGCATGGACATCGGATCAAATATACAATGAATGTACTAGTACACGTGAGTGGGTATTTAATGAAGTATTTGAAGCCAGAGTGAGGATGATAAAACACTTTAGTGTTGCAGGTAATACAGCCTGTACAGCGGTAACACCCACCGCTTTTGACGGGTATTAGCAGGTAGTCTGTTCGAGATTTCTGTACGGACTACCCAGTCCCGAATGTTAGGGCCCCGTCTGTAACAGGGCATAATGGAGGCATTACGGAGTTTTCCCAAATTCTTATCGCTGCTGATCACAGGCCATAATGCTTTCGATGTCTTAGAGATACACTCATCAGCATTGTTGAAATCACGGACCCAACCAATCCTGTCAGTGAGGGCCGAGACATCAGAGGTTTTTCTTTCTAATAATGAG
The DNA here is from genome assembly GCF_055691185.1 of Crinia signifera. Taxonomy (NCBI): domain Eukaryota; kingdom Metazoa; phylum Chordata; class Amphibia; order Anura; family Myobatrachidae; genus Crinia; species Crinia signifera. The sequence continues at coordinate 134,123,458 of NC_139218.1, read as the reverse complement.
TCTCGTGGTAGAGCATCTACTCTCCTCCTGGCAGATTTGAGAACCGTGTTGGAGTAGCCTCTCTCTTTGAACTTATTGGACATCTTGTCCAGATCTGCTACAAGTTGGTCAGGTTCACTGGTGATTCTCTTGACACGAATTAGTTGGGACACTGGAAGCCCATTTTTGAGAGCTGATGGATGATGGCTTCTTGCGTCCAACAGTGTGTTCCTGTCGGTAGCTTTTGAAAAGACAGAAGTAGTCAGTTTCTCATCCTGAATGCCAATCAGTACGTCGAGATAGTGAATTGCGGACTGACTCATGTTGTATGTGAACTTAATTGGACATGGGCGGTTATTGATATCTGTCATCAATCCTATGAAGTCACTCTCCGTGCCTACCCAAAACAACAGGACATCATCGATGTATCTTGTGTATAGGGCAATGTCCTTGGCACATGGTGCATCAAGAAAAAACTCCTTCTCCACTTCATACATGTACGCATTAGCGAACGAGGGTGCGACGGGAGACCCCATCGCACACCCCGTTCGCTGCAGATAGTATCTGCTGTCAAATAGAAAAAAGTTCCTTGTTAAGGTAAGTTGTAGTAGACGGATGAACAACTCAATTGGTGGACCATTGTACAGTGGATCATCCTTCAACACTTTGCTAGTTGCCAGCAACCCTCCATCGTGTGGTATGCTGGTGTATAAGCTACTGATGTCCAGCGAGCATAACCACATATTGGGTCTGGCGGCTCCAAATTGGCGGAGCTTGTTGAGCAGGGACGTCGTGTCCTGTAAATAGGTTGGAAGTCTTTGAATACACGGCTGCAAGAAATGGTCCAAGAAGCTCGAGATTGGGCTATACAAGGATTCACGAGCCGAAATAATCGGGCGGCCGGGGGGTGTTCCAAGTCCTTGTGGACCTTTGGGAGGCAATACAGTGACGGAGTTTTAGGGAATTCCGTGGTTAGAAATTCTCTTGTACTCGGCAACATAGAACCTGTCGACACAGCCAAGGCAAGAATGTCATCCAGCTCTTTTTTGTAGACTGGAGTGGGGTTTACATCAAGTGCAGAGTAGGTGTCTGGTTTATTCAATTGGGAATAAACTTCTTGCTTATAAGCCTCCAGATCCCATACAACAATCCCACCGCCTTTGTCGGCGGGAAGGATTATAACATCGTCATACGATTTCAATGCTTTGAGGGCATCCCATTCGACACGTGTGAGGTTGGAATGACGGGGGAGTAATTTGTATTCATTGTTGACCTTGACATCCAGGACCTTAATAAAGCTCTGAATAGATAAATTCGAAGGTGGTGGATCCCATTTGGATTTCTTTTTAAAGGGATCACGTTGATCAGCCGGAATGTTGACACCACTCTCCGTATTTTTGCTGAAGTGATCTTTAAGCTTCAAGGTTCTATTAAGTCTATGAAGATCGACTTTCCACTTGAATTCATCGAATTTGTGAGTGGGAATAAACGAGAGGCCACGGTTGAGCACTGTGGTTTCAGCTTCAGTCAAGGTTCTGTTGGACAAGTTGAATATTAGGGCTTTCTCTGGCGATTTTTTGTCATTTTGGTTGCTCCTTCTAGTTTTTCCTCCTCGACGAGTGGGTCGGAATCTCTTTCTCTCCCCGCTCTGGTTCTCACTCCAGAGGGGGGGCGTTGCCCGTTTTTTGGAACCTGGCGATTTTGTCTGTAGGCATGTTGAGATGATGCTGACTCGCTACTTGATCCTGTATCTTGGGTACCTCTATTAAATTGTCTCCTAGGCCGTGCTTTCCTCCGAAATGCTTTGGTGGAGCCAGAGGCCCATTGGTAGACGTTGAATTCGGCATAATCTTTATTAACTTTATCGAACTTATTTCTTTTAAAAGCTACAAGGTCTTTCTTGAAAGTATCACATTGGTCATTAAGTTTTTTCATCCAATCAGTGGATGTGTCTTGGACAAGTACTTCCTTGTGCTTTTGTTCGAATTCCTCAATTTTCTTTTGTATTTCAACCATTTCACGCGCTGATTCCTCAATGACCAGCGTAATTAAATCGAAGGAACAGTTATTCAAAACGGCTACCCACCGTCTGCAAAAATCTGTATTATAACGCCCAATGGTGGGAAAATTTTTAATCCTGAAACCCCGAGGAATCTTTTTGGCCCTATAATATTCGGAAAGGGTAATGCCGTGAAGTAAAAACTCAATCTCTTTTTTCTTGAGTTTGAATAGATCGTTGAATATGTCATCTGATGATGGTGCTTCCAAAGCCTCTGCAAATCTCTCTTTGAATAATACTGCAGTAGATTCATCTTCAGAGAATCTCAGTCTTTCACCCAACGGGAAGGCCGAGATATTGAATCCTTCACTGCCAGAGGCCATGTTGTAAACAGAGCAGCTGTAGTATGATGTATCTTCACCACAGATAAAATCAGCTGTTATATCCTTTATACCCTGGAATGGGTTAAATAACAGCGGCACAGACTTATTGTTGGAATCACTGGACCATGTACAAATAGTGAAGATAGATGGCGGGTGCCACAGTCCACAGACGCTTGTTTAATATAACAAGCAGCTGTATGCATATATCCCACAGGACAGGCACACCGTATCCAAGTTACAGCTGCCGAGGTGCAGACGCCCAAAAGCAAGTAGATATAATCCAATCACAGCGGCACTCAAACGGACTTGTATAATAAATGAAAACACCAAACAAGGTATTTAGGTCAAAAGTAGCGACGTTTCGGAGGTTAATCCTTTATCGAGCAAAGCCAACACCAGAATGAATACAAACACTTACATAAATAGTACCTGGTCTCCTCGCAGCACGACAACGTCCACCGGCGTGTCCGTCACTCACTAGCTCCCGCACTTCCGGATAGAGCGTCAGCGCGTCAGCTTGCACCCGACATCCTGGGGGGCGTCCTGGTTGCTAGGCGACCCTCCGCAGCCGGGACGTTGTTGCTTGATTATTCATCTGCTAGGCAACGTCCACCGGCACGGCTGTCGATCACTGGTACCCGCCCTCCCTAGGCGGGGCTTGGCGCGTCAGTACCTCTAAGCTGCCTCGGAAAGCGTCCTGGTTGCTAGGCGACCCTCCTGAGCCGGGACGTTGGAGCCTAGGAGATAAAGAACAACATAAATAACTGTGCAAAAAGAAGGGGAGAAACACAAAACAAAAGTGTGAACAAATCAATACATCAATACACCAATCAGCTGGGTAGGAATGTCATTGCAAGCAGCACGGAAGGATCAAGATCACATGAACATATTAAGTGACCATTGTTCATTTAGACCTCTTGGCCATACAGTGTCCAATTTAAATATCCAGCGGCTCTCCAATTGCAGTAATCGTTTGGCCCGATCACCGCCTCTAATGTCCAATGGTACATGATCAATTATTGTATAGCGGAGGCTAGACAGGGGGTGCTTGGCAGAAACAAAGTGGCGAGCCACCGGTTGTTCATGGTCTAGGTTGTTTTTGCAATGCGTATCCGCACACTGAAAGAACGCATTGCAAATCATCGTACTGCCATTCGGGCAGCCATTAACAAAAACAACCTAGACCATGAACAACCGGTGGCTCGCCACTTTGTTTCTGCCAAGCACCCCCTGTCTAGCCTCCGCTATACAATAATTGATCATGTACCATTGGACATTAGAGGCGGTGATTGGGCCAAACGATTACTGCAATTGGAGAGCCGCTGGATATTTAAATTGGACACTGTATGGCCAAGAGGTCTAAATGAACAATGGTCACTTAATATGTTCATGTGATCTTGATCCTTCCGTGCTGCTTGCAATGACATTCCTACCCAGCTGATTGGTGTATTGATGTATTGATTTGTTCACACTTTTGTTTTGTGTTTCTCCCCTTCTTTTTGCACAGTTATTTATGTTGTTCTTTATCTCCTAGGCTCCAACGTCCCGGCTCAGGAGGGTCGCCTAGCAACCAGGACGCTTTCCGAGGCAGCTTAGAGGTACTGACGCGCCAAGCCCCGCCTAGGGAGGACGGGTACCAGTGATCGACAGCCGTGCCGGTGGACGTTGCCTAGCAGATGAATAATCAAGCAACAACGTCCCGGCTGCGGAGGGTCGCCTAGCAACCAGGACGCCCCCCAGGACGTCGGGTGCAAGCTGACGCGCTGACGCTCTATCCGGAAGTGCGGGAGCTAGTGAGTGACGGACACGCCGGTGGACGTTGTCGTGCTGCGAGGAGACCAGGTACTATTTATGTAAGTGTTTGTATTCATTCTGGTGTTGGCTTTGCTCGATAAAGGATTAACCTCCGAAACGTCGCTACTTTTGACCTAAATACCTTGTTTGGTGTTTTCATTTATTATACAAGTCCGTTTGAGTGCCGCTGTGATTGGATTATATATATATATATATATATATATATATGCCTTTCTTAGAATATATAAACCTCTGCCACCCTGATGATTGCTTCAGTGTCCTGTCCCCTGATGCAACTATCCATATTTACCATGTACTTGTCCTAAACTGTCTGTACTGTAATTTGATATGTGTTTTTGTTCCTAATTATGCTTTGTAAAGCGCTGCGGAATTTGTGTGCGCTATATAAGAAACTGTTAATAAATAAATAAATAAATATATGGGGCGTAACATAATGCTGAACCCTGTGACTCACACCAACGTCCATGACAAGTGATAAAGGGCCAGATGCACTAAGCTTCAAAAGTGATAAAATGAAGAGTGATCAACAACCAACCAATCAGCTCCTACCTGCCATGTCACAGGCTGTGTTTGACAAAATGTCAGGAAGGAGCTGATTTGTTGGTTGTTCATCACTCTCCATTTTATCACTTTTGAAGCTAAATGCATCTAGCCCAATGCCCCTTTTCCCATGTGCAGTCGACAAAATACTGGGGGCAGAATGGGATGGGAAAACCATTGGTACTTGTGTATTATCACAGCGCCCCCGATTTCCATTGCAGGGCATTGTACAACCACAAAATCGTGTCCCATCGCATCGCATGCCATATGATCGCATGCGATGCGATGAGTCGCGATTATACTCGATTTTTAATTGTACAGGCACCCAGACCCGATTTTACATTGTACACCCACCCTAATGGGTAATGACAATGTTAAATGCCCTGCATTGTTAACGCCACCCCACTATCAACGCTAACCCAAAGCATGGCGAGCGCAGTGAGCCCACGAGTTGCGGCGGTACGTTTCCTCCGACCTTTTCATACCTGCACTATCCACGTCGGCGTGGAGTTGATTTAATATAGTGTGGCGAGCGCAGCGAGGGGACGCGTAATACTTGTGAAGTAATGCGCGTCCCGCTCGCCACGCTTCGGGCTCGGTGGCTCGCTGCGATCGCAACACTATATAAAGTCAACTCCACGCCGACGTGGATAGTGGACGCGGAGGACGTGGACACGGAGGACGCGTACCGCCGACGCTCGCCACGCTTCGGGTTGGCGTTGATAGTGGGGTGGCGTTAACAATGGGGGGGCATTTAACATTGTCATTACCCATCAGGGTGGGGATACAATTAAAAATCGGGTCTGGGTGGGCATTTAACATTGAAATCGCGTCGCATCGCATGCCATTATAATGGCATGCGATGCGACGCGATATTAAAATTGTACACTCATCCCAGGAAAAGCCTCAAATCGGGTCTATCGCATGCCATCGCATACCTTAATTAGTGGTATGTGATGCGATGCGACGCGACGGGCGCCGTGATAATACACAAGTACCAAACCATTTAAGGAGGTGGCGTGTAAAGATGGACAAAACATGGCTGTAGCCCAGGGATAGGCTTTGTAGTTTCATAGCTTAAAGTTGCAGAAGTCTTGATTTCCTCACAACAAAAGTTGGGAGGTATGCACACAGTTCATTGTGCCATAATCTCCACGATTCTAATTTTTAAAAGTAGGCAAGTATGCCCTGGGCACATCATAAATGACACAGTTAAGAAGTAAGGCATAAAATTACTATATGTCAGTGGTTCCTAAACTGTTTGACGTGGCACCCTGGGGTGCCTTGGGACACTTGCAGGGGTCCCCTGCTTTGTTGGTCCAAAACCAATTCAAATTATTTATGGTCAAAGCAGCAGATAAAACTAGTGCTTGTGAATGCCAGTCATAATAACTGACCCTAAGGCATACTGACGCGTTTCCCCGCCTACGTCTGTCGGCGGCTTTCTCAAAGATCAAGTGACACTTGATCTTTGAGAAAGCCGCCGACAGACGTAGGCAGGGAAACGCGTCAGTTCTCACTTGCCTATCCATCTAGTGTCCGGCCGGCACACGGGAGTTTGGATTAGCACACTTTGACCGGAGCAAACCACAGGCCAAGGTACTCTAGCATTATTTCTCCCCCATTTGGACTTTGGTTCATTATGCACAAGCATTTGAAAGACTAATCTATTGCACTGCTGGGACTTTAAATAGAAAATCAATTGGTGTCTCCCACCAGAGAAGCCACTAACACTCCTTCAAGTTCAATTTTTATCCATTTTTAAACCAATTGCATATACTTGCACACACTATCCATTGTATCGGCCGGTACACACATTTTTTGTATAAATATTAAATGTTATATTCCTTTTTTTGTAATTATTTTTATTTATATATATTTTATGTGTTATATATGTATCTATTATGTTTTTATTTACATTCAGAAATTAACATAAATTTATTTTCCTATATCTTATATGACTGGCATTATTAATTTCCTCGTATTGTTGATCAGTATTATTTTATTAATTTAATAATCTCATAATTATTTCAGTATATCTGTTCCTAGCGCTACTGTTACTGTCTTTTTTCTTGTCCTTAGGGAATTGGTTATCCTGCATAGTTAGCAGCTGGAATTGATATACCCTTGGGTTCCTAGCGCTCACTATCTGTTGTTGTCCAGCTATGCCCTAAGAATGACACATAAATCCAATATTTACTTAATTTTATATTTTATTCTAAATTTCTCAATAGGAAATTCTGGCCTAGGGTGCCGTGAAAACATTCCTGATATTCTTGGGCGTCATGATTCAAAAAAAATTGGGAACCACTGCTTTATGTTGAACATCAAGCTCCAGATATCAGACATGCCTGGACATGTAGCTTGAAACAGCAGGGCAGTAGTTTGCATAAAAGTGGGGTCCCTGCAGTGATTAGGAAATAACTAGCGCTATCCGTCGGGCGGCGGCACGGGAAGCACTGCTGGGTTTGAAAAAAGTTGCCGGAAGCTGATTGGCTGAGATTCAGCCAATCAGCGTGTGGCCATTGTTGTCAAAATCAGAAGCGCTTCCCACGTCGTGGCTCAACGGATAGTGCTAGTTATTTCCTAATCACTGCAGGGACCATGCCAGCTTAATATACAGCGCCGCAGGTACCCCCGCGGCATGGACCCCCGTGCCCGCTCCTGACAGCTCCAGTCTCTGCACCTCCACTCATCTCCATGCGAACCCCCCCCCCCCCCCCCCCGGACCCTCGCCCCCTCCCCCCCCCCTCTCCTGGGGCGCTGATCCCCTTCAGATGTTATTAAAAATGCTACTTCTACTCACAAGTAATTATTTTCTTTGTGCCTGAGTTGTTGGGGGATGAAATCACATACCGATGCTTGCTCAATAAGCTCACTGTCATTTAGCCTGAGGGATGTCAGTCCCAAAAGACAGAAGAGTGTGTGAAGAGCCCAGATTGGGGAAACTTTGTATGTAATAACAGAGGCCACAGGGTGGAGGAGCACATGTTTATGAATGGTTTATGTAATACACTGTTCTATAAGGTACAAATGGAAGTCTTTTAGGCTTTCGGTGCTACACACTACTTAAAATAATGTTGGAGGTCTACTTCATGTTGGACCTGCTTCAGCAATGATTTAGGATCAGCACTGCGCATGTGCAGATCAATTCATAGGATGAAGGGCGACGCTCAGGGCCTTATTAAAGGTTCCAGTTACCCCAGGGTTGCCTACCCTCCCAGATTGGCCGGGAGGGTCCCGGAAATCGGGTCCCCCTCCCGGCCCCCCGGAAAGGTGGGTAATCCTCCCGGATTCTGCCTCACCTTCCGGATCTCCCCTGCAGCTGCCTGGCCGCATCGTTGAATTTAACCCTCCCTCCCTGCTACATCCTATACTCCCTCCCCTGCTCTACTACTCCAATGGTATGTACACATGGGTACAATCTGCATGAGATTTTGACTATATAGTTAAAATCTCATTGGGATTGCAAATAGATCGCATGGGTTTTAAACCCTTGCGATCCCGATGCACGTTTGCGTATCGAAAGCAGGAAGTCTTGGCTGCATTGACTATATAGTCAAAGTTGTATGCAGATCACATGCATGCTGTGTAATGCAATCCCGATGCATTCTAGAGGGGCGGGGGGGTAGGGGGAGAAGTGGTGTGGTCACATAGTAGTATCAATTCACATTATAGAACACACCGTAATGCCCAGTACACATTCCAGCACACACCGTAATGCCCAGAGCACATTACACCGCAAACCCTAATGCCCCCCCAGTACAAATTATAAGCAATGGTTAATTGCTGCTGCCACTGGATAGAATACTGTCCCTGAATGATACACAATGTGCCACACACTGCAATGTCCAATATGTCACAAACATACCTCCCAACAGTGGAGGCAGAGGAGAGGAGGCAGAGGAGAGGGGACATCTGCACGTGCCGAAGGCACGCGCCCAAAATTAGAGCGTTCACCTACTACCGTGGTACTCCTGCGAGGCTACATCCCCCATTTTTTCCGCTATGAGGGCATGGTCAGCTCTCTAAGAGCTGTAGCCACATGGGGTTCGGCCATGGAAAATGGAGGTGTGATACACATATGCCCACAATAGTGCAGTGCCAGATACACATGACCCCAAAAGTGCAGTCCGTGATGCCCAATATACCTATGCCGCATACTGTGATGCCCATTATAAATATGATCCGCACCGTGATGCTCCATTATACATATGCTCCATTATACATATGCCCCACACCTGGATGCTCATTATACATATGCCACACACATGATGTCCATTATACATATGCCCCACAACGTGATGCTCCATTATACATATGCCCCACAACGTGATGCCCATTATACATATGCCGCACACCGTGATGCCCATTATACATATGCCGCACACTGTGATGCCCATTATACATATGCCGCACACTGTGATGCCCATTATACATGACACACACCGTGATGCTCCATTATACATATGCCACACACCGTGATGCCCATTATACATATGACGCACACTGTGATGCCCATTATACATGACACACACCGTGATGCTCCATTAAACTTATGTCACACACATGATGCCCATTATACATATGCCCCACAGCGTGATGCTCCATTAAACATATATGTCACACACATGATGCCCATTATACATATGCCACACACCTTGATGCTCCTTATTAATGAGCATCAAGGTGTGGGGCATATGTATAATGGGCATCATGTGTGTGGCATATGACATGTTTAATGACTCATTAAACTTTAATGAGTCATTAAACATTTGCCACAGTGCACACATGATATCCATTATACATCAGTAGGTATGCAGGCTGGAGTCAGACACAGTTTAAAAATGAAACATCGATTACCAGATGCAGGGAGATGATTGGGAGGAGCAGCGGCGTTGACGGCATGTCATGAGGCATGAGGGAAGGAGGAGGAATAAAGCGTGATTTCTAGCGCTGGGGATGGGAAGGCAAGTGCTGCTGTGCTGTGTGCTGTTCCCTCACTTGGCGGCAGGAGGTCAGATAGTGACCTCCTGCCTCTCCGCCGTCGGGAAGCGCGTCATCGCTTGGCGGCAGGAGGTCACTATTTGACCTCCTGCCGCCAAGCGAGGAACCGCTACACAGCGGCAGCCCGGCAGGAGGTAAACTTTACCGTAAAGTAAGCGCCGAGCCACTGAGCACCTGGCGAGCTACCCGTCGCTCGCAAGCGACGGGTTAGCTGACAGAAACAGTTACAATACGGCGGCCCAGCAGCGGGACTCGGGCTACATCAGTCCCCGAAACCCCGCTGGCTGTCTCCCGGACCTGACAGCGCCCCCTCCAGCGCCGGTGCGCGTGACCCCCCAGCCCCCCCCCCCTAGTTACGGCCCTGCATTGAATGCACCTTATGCTCCGCATTTAACATCAATTATTATTTCAACATTAGATTAGTAAAAGTTTGCTGCATATAAGGAAACAAATGCATCTTATTTCTGACCATAATGCAGGTTTGTACAATTTGTATAAGCAAATGCTGTCTCATTGCACAACATGGTTCTGCATCACATTGTGCAAAGCAAAGTCTATATACCTACTGTATATCATAGTTTCCTTCCATTGTCTGTATACAAAGAATAACTATCATAATCACCAAATGTTTTATCTAGTAATCCTGTCAGACTTCACTGTGCTAGTTCTGCCTTGAAGGCTGGTACATGTGCAAACACACAATTGGTGAGCAGACACATGCATAAACATGAGACCGCTGTTTATAAGGTCAGAAGCAGTCAGGGGTAGAAACTGCTTGAGTCCCATGGATACACACATAGACCAGCTTCTGATTGGCTGATGTGGACACAAAGCTGACAATATACTACTCTGCAGGAAGCACCTGCGCTGTGATTCGTTGCCATGTGACATGCCAAACCTGCAGTCTCTGTTTTATCAACACAAAAGATACTTCACACTGACACAAGACTTGTTAGAACATGTGTCCATTCTTTTCTTTATGGAAACAGCAAGCCATTAAAAATAGTTGTTCCCTGTGTTTTGCAGTCTACCAGAAGCAGGGGATGTACATACATTGATTGGTAAGAATAACCACTGCATAAAGAACGTGTTGGGTACAGAATACTGGCAGTTAGAATGCCAGTGGTCAGAATGCAGACATTGGCATCATGACAAAAACATGAAACTAAACTAACCCTACCATTCCCCACTCACATTTTTACATGTATCTTCAGACAAGACATTATTTATTACGCATATTCCCTAGATCATTTCCTTACACCAACTTCACCTGAAGACCTCACGGCACACCTCTCAAAGACTATGAAAATCTTGCACTCCGTATATCTCCAAGAGGTACATTTCAAAGTATTATACCGCATTTATATGGCCCCTGCCCAGAGCAAATCTATGTCCCCAGAGGCCTCGGGGGATGGTCACAAATGCAAGATGAGAAATGCTAAATTTTTTCATTGCTCCTGGAATTGTTCAAAGGTGCTGAAATTTTGGCGTAAAACTATCCATTCTATCAATAATATATTCTCCACTAATTTGATAATCGACCCCCTAGCATGTCTTTGCTTAAACTTTACCAACTGGCAACTACCCTCATTCTCAAAAACCATCCCTCTCCTCACAATTATTTTAACACTTGCCAAGAAAGTTATACTGATACACTGGATATCAAGATCCACTCCTTCCATTAGAGAACTTGAAACTAAACTTCTCCAATTAATATTATTTGATAAAAGATCGGTCTTGCTTGGCAACCACCTCACACCCCACAAATTCCGCTATGCACGGCATGCATGGCACACTAATTTATTCTCCCTCTATGGGTGCCATGGACACCCTCCTGCATTCTGCAGGAGACTCCCTGAAATAGCAGCAATCTCCCTCTCTCCCTCATTAGTCTATCAATCTCCCTCATTTCACCTAGCCCACATTACACTGTTACATTTTGGGGGAAAAAAGGAATGAGAGATAGATACATTTACATTGAATCATCAGCACTTTACCAAGTATAGTAGCTATTACTACCTGCTTTGGGACTCATCTACATTTGGATATAAGTCATTTTAAAAGATTCCTCCCAGATACAGCAGTACACACCCATGCTTCTAGGTGCCACATTCACAATATCTTTCCATATATGGAACTAGACACGCCCTTTGGGTTGAGCATGACACGCCCCCACAATGAGGCACTGTGCAAAATTCTGCTACCAACTAGAATCTCCCTGAAACTAGTTTTCAAAAGTAGGTAAGTATGGGTAGAAGTGATCATGCAACAGAGGGTTACGATGAGAGTTGTATTCCTAGAAGTGATACACAACTAGTTAGTCATGAGTGTCAAATCTCTGTAAGGAGAAAACCAGTATTGTAAAAGGTTTGTTGTGTTTTAATTTATTTGGACTTTTTCTACAGGAAATATTCGGCTCATCATCATCATTGCAATACATGGACAGCCTTGACCAGGACTGGACTGGCCTACAAGGGTACAGAGGAAATGTCTGTGGGCTCCACTGCCAAAAAATCTCATTACTTCCTCTAATGTCAGAGTCCAGACTGCATACATTGTTACTCTAGTAGAGGGCAGAGCAGGAACATGGATAAACACGGAAGCCTGGTTTGCATACCTCCCAACATTTAAAAAGCTGCAGTGATACATCTATGCACAGCAAAGGCAGGCATAGCTGAAAAGGAGGATTGACCTCAGTTAAGGGGACATGGCCTTGTGGGAATGCCGCAACCATAGGGGGTGGGTGTACAGTATAGGTTTGTATTGGACAGAGCCATGGATGCCTAGGACAGAGCCGGGCTGCTGTGGAGTGACTACGCTAACTACACTAAGCAGCCATTGGACTATGCTGACAGCGTAGCTAGCCTACGCCTGTGTACATATGCTAATTGGGCGCCTGGCTAATACACAAGTACTGTCCGCTCTAATGTTAAGACGACCCTGAGGCCATGCAACACCAGCACGCACTTGTGTCCCTCTTCCGCTGCCACTAATGTTTGGAGGTATGTGATTTTGTCTGCTAAAAGATGCACTTGCAGTGAGACCTTAGATCTATCGGAGTGGCCCAGCAGAAGTACTGATCAGAGGCGTACCTAGATATTTGTAGGCCCCATAGCAAAAGTTTATAAGGGCCCCCTATTTAGCAACTGCTGGTGATAAATGTATGTAAAACATATTACTTACACAGCAAAGATGGGCCCATTTCAGCTCTGGGCCCCATAGCAGCTGCACCGCTTGCACCTATGGTAGTTACACCCTTGGGTGCGGTCTCTTCGGTTTTCATCTGTTTCTGCACACTTGCACTGCTGCTTTGTACTCTCTTTGTTGTCCTACTCGTTGCTGCAGTGCACTCTGCTCCAATCTCCCAGAATACTGTCACAATAGCCATCAGAGGGGCCAGAGACACCCCTGACAGGCCAGAGCTCAGCTCATATCAGTAGACTGTATTAGGGGTCGATGTAGCTATGCCGCCAGTCTGTATTCCAACTGAATACATGTGGTATAATGGTTAGCATTACTGCCTCACAGCACTGAAATCATAGGTTAGATTCCCACCATGGCTGTAACTGTATATGCATATTTTCCCTGTGCTTGCATGGGTTTCCTCCGGGTACTCTGGTTTCGGCTCACAATCCAATAATATGCTGGTAGGTTAATTTGCTCCTAACAAAAATGAACCATAGTGTGTAAATGGGCTTGTGCATATAAGGCAGACTAAATGGGCTGAATGAGTCTTATCTGCCGTCAGATTAATATTCATCACAATATGTAGACATGCAGTATTACTTTCTCACAGCATTGAAGTCATGGGTTTTATCCTCACCATTGTGTGGCTTTTGTATTTTCTCCCCGTGCTTGAGTGGGTTTTCTCTGGGTACTCTGATTTCCTCCCATAATCCAAAAATATACTGGTAAATTAACAAAAATTAACTCTAGTGTAAATGTGTGTGCGTGTATACATGTGGTAGGGAATAAAAAATAAGAGTATATGCTCCACTAGGGCAGGGACTGATGCGAATGGACAAATATTTTCTGTAAAGTTCTGTGAAAATTTATAAATAACTGGGTTCGAATTTAAAGTAATAATGCCGACACTGTTAAAATGCTTAAAATAACATTACTACCATGTTGGCATTCTCTGCTCAACATTACACTATGCTGCAAATGGTCACAAATGCTTCCCCTTCCGGCTCCCAAAATCCCTCATTCAGCCTCACTGTGGAAAACCATCGTTGTGCAATGCACAATAAGGGTATTTAGTGAGCCTATTTTATTTTTCAGAATTTTCAGACCTGCAGATAACAAAAGCTCAACCATGTCTCTATCTCTAATCTATCTCAGAAATGGTTGTCCTATACAATGGGGTCATATTCAAGCCCCGTACACAGGGGGCAACGGGAGCCCCAAACTGAGCGATGTCAAAATCTAGTCAGGCAATGGCGACACACGGCACCTCGCAACACCATCGCTGGGGATACACACACGAAGCAATACTGTACATGCTTTATTTCTAAGTCAGATCGCTTAGAGAATAGGCCTTTAGGCTAAATCATGCTGGCACAATATTTATATCAGTGTAGACTGCCAGCAAGTAATAAATAACAAAGCTAATAAGGCAGTATAAGAGAAACAAAGGAACACTAAGTTCTTAGAACAGGTAATACCAGTGTATTTACTGCTGGAATTCAACCAGTAAAAGAATGTTTATTATGAGACGATGATAAGAGAGGTCTCATGTGACCTGGAGGGGCCATTAGCACTACAGGAATTGGACTGTGCTAAAATAATGCTGAATACAATGATGAGAATGAGAAACAACCAAATATCTAATGAATCCCCCCCCCCCAACAGTGTTAGCCATGTTTAGTATATATAAAATGCTAAGCTGCTTACATGATTTCAAGACATACTGTATCATCATTGTAGAAGAAAACACTTTGGGGTAAAAAAGAGAAGGCTTCACAGTGAATATTTCTGATTCTACGTGTGACAAAATTGGATTTTAAGGATAAAATATACAAAAACAATTGATTATGAATACAATCCCAGTATTCAATCCTTTCATGGAATCAAAATAGATTCAATCAATTTCATGATCACTGATCAATACAAAAACACAGAAAAGGGTATTTCTTTATAAATAGTTTATAGTGACAAGACAATTACTTAAAGCTGGCCATACACCAGACCAACTTTCCTCCAACTTGTCTGTCTAATGGTGGCCATACATTTATTTATTTAGTTTCTTATATAGCGCAGCAGATTCCGTTGCGCTTTACAATAGTAGACAGTGATAAGACAAACTGGGTAACAACAGACAGACTTGGAGGTAGGAGGGCCCTGCTGCAAGCTTACAATCTATAGGGATATAGGGGGGAACATAAGGACAGGCACCAGTAATAGCATAGCAGTTACAAGTCCAGAAGGGAAGCTATACATCAGACCAATGGCCTTATTCTAGTTCACTCTTTCTGACAAAATCCTTCTTAGATGGACAAAACCATGTGTACTGCAGGTGGGGCAGATGTAACTTGTGCAGAGAGAATTAGATTTGGGTGGGGTTTTACTTCAAAGTGAGATCTATATCAGGGTTGCCGACTCTCCCGGAATGTCCGTGAAACTCCCGGAATCATGGGACATCTCACGGACTCCCGGAAGAGGGCCCCTTTCTCCCGCATCCGTGTCCTCGCTTGCGCGATATGAACTGTGCATGCGCTAGATGCCACCATCTAATGGTATACATCAGCAATCACAATTTATGGATTTCCAGATCCAGGGATTTTTTGGCCAGATAAAGGCCACAATCTGTCTGACTTGCCCACACATTACAGATTTATTTCAGTGATCGGCAGATTTTTCCATCTAAAGTTTGCATCTTCATATCTGGAAAGTGCCCAATCGATTGTCATTTCAGCTGTTCATAATGTAAATAGATGAAGAAGACAAATTGGGAATGCCCACACATATAAAAAAGATCTGCAGATAATACCAGATTATTAAACATGTTTAAAAACCTGATTAAGCAATCGATTGGCGATTTTGATTGGAATTGCCAAAAGGGGGAGCCCACACATCTAAAATTAATTGTGGCAATCATCTCCATATCTGAAAATTGTCACAATTAATTGCTGATGTATGGGGCCCTTAAGAAGGAATTTCTCAGAAAGAGTGAACCAAAATAACCCCCCAACTTTCCTCCAACTTGTCTGTCTAATGGTGGCCATACATCAGACCAACTTTCCTCCAACTTGTCTGTCTAATGGTGGCAATAAATCAAACTAACTGGTACTGGTTTCCCAGCACAGCGCCCACAATATTAAGTTGTATGACATCGCATTGCATGCCATATGCCCGCATGCGATGCGATTTTAAATTGTATGAGCCCCTATATGATTTTTTATTGTATAAGCACCCTAATGGGTGCTTACAATGTTAAATGCACCCCCACACCACCCCCACTCTCAACGCCAACCTGAAGCGCGGCGAGCCCGCGAGGGGCTGCGGTACGCGTCCTCCGACCTTTTCATACCCCCACTATCCACGTCGGCGTGGAGTTGTCTTTATATAGTGTGGCGAGCCCGAAGCGTGGTGAGCGCAGCAAGACCCGCGAGGGGATGCGTATTACTTTACATGTATTCCGCGTCCGCTCGCTACGCTTCGGGCTCGGTGGCTCGCTACACTATATAAAATCAACTCCACACCGACGAGGATAGTGGGGGTATGAAAAGGTCGGAGGACGCGTACCGACGGCGCTCGCCATGCTTCGGGTTGGCATTAATAGCACGGGTGGCTTGGGGGTGCTTTTAACATTGTAAGCACCCATTACGGTGCTTATACAATTAATTATCTTATAGGGGGCACATTTAACATTGAAAACACCCATTAGGGTGCTTATACAATTTTAAATCGTATACCATTGTATATGGCATACAATGGCATACAATGCAATGGTATACAATTTAAAATTGTATAACATTGGCTGCCATCGTGTAACAATGCATCGCATACCATCGTATGCCTTATGGTATGCGATGCGATGGGCGCCGTGCTAGGAAACAAGTACCAACTAACTTTCCGCACATCCAACTGATCAACCATCAAGCTCGTCTGCCTTTCTAAATCAAATGGTGCTCCATAACCAACTTTTTCATCAACCAAGGCAACTTCTCTCCAATGTGATGTTACAGAAGTAGGTCTGCCCACGGCTGCATGTAAGTAAATAAATATTTGTTGTTAAATCTTATGAGATTATGTAAATAATAGGTTTTCTTTTTAATAATTATTTTAAAATACTTTACCTATCTTCCTTTATCTCAAAATATCTCCCAGGTCGACCCCTCTGGCAAAGATCAGCATCTCCCTCAACCACACTAATTACCTGCTCCAATACACAGTCGTTTTGTTTTGAAACTGCACCCTACCCTCGCTGTGGAATTATCTCCCTTGCACAAAGACTTTCTTCCAGTCTCCAAACCTTCCAGTGTTTCCTGAAATATTACCTCAAGGCAGTGGCATAAGTATATATTTGTAGGCCCCATAGAAAAATGTATATAGCAAATGATACTTTGATAGAGAAGGTGGGCCCCTTTCAGCTTTGGGCCCCATAGCAGCTGTACTCCCGGCACCTATGGTAATTACGCCCCGGCCTCGAGGCAAGCTTATCAAATTACAGACCCATTATACAGTTCATATAATACTAAATGTGCTTACACACGTACAGATTTTCTGTCTGATCTATCTGGTGGGAACAAAAACCTGGAAATGTATGGGAGCATATGACAATCAAAAATTTCCACTCAAACGCAGGAAAACAGAAAAAAAAGATATGTATAGGTATGTGTACGTGTGTACGCACCTTTACATATGTTCTTACAACACTCACATAACCATCTAAAGGCCCCCACACATTAGGCCGACTTGTCCTAAGGACAAGTCTGACCCAATTCTTCTTCGAGCCGCCCGGCAGCTCCCCAGGAGGCTCACATACAATTGAGGACTTGATGTGCCATTTTTTACATGTAAAAAAAACGGGGAGCTGCAGGGCGGTGCGGAGCAGTGGGGGGCAGTGCCGGTGGTAAAACAGTGAGGCGCGCTGTCAGTGTGCAGCGGTGATCAGTGTCCACAGCACCGCAGGGGGCAGGCCAGCAACCCACGCAGGCTCGCTGCGCTCGCCACGTTTCGGGTGGGCGTTGATAGTAGGGGTGGCGTTAACAATGGGGGTGCATTTAACATAGTAATCACCCATCAGGGTGCCTGTACAATTTAATATCGCATGCTATTTGTAAAGGCATGCAATGCGATATTTTATCGCACAGTGCGGGTCTGTGCTCCCAGAAATCGGGTCCCATCGCATACCTTAATTAGTGGTATGCGATGCGATGAGCGCCCAGATAATACACAATTACAAAAAAAAAATATTTAAAAACTTTTCTTTTAGTTAATAAAAGGGCAGGACCCCTGGATTAATACAGCAGAGTTAGCACCCCATGAATTATACAGCACACTTGGCTCAGCCCTGGACTGATAGGGCACACTTAGCATCGCCCCTGGCCTAATACAGCAGACTTGGCAGCAACCCATGAATTATACGGCAGATTTAGTTCACCCCAGGAATTATTTGGCAGACTTGGCACACCCCTGGACTGATACGGCACACTTAGCATCACCCCTGGACTAATGCAGCACTTATACAGCAGACTTGGCTCACCCCAGGAAATATACGACAGACATGGCTCACCCCAGGAATTATATGGCACAGATGGTGGCACCCCTGACCTGATACAGCACACATAGCATTATACAGAACACATGGCGACACTCCTACAGTAAAAAGAAAAAAAAAGTTTTTTATTCTTTTAATAAAAAATGGCAGCCCTGGATTGATACGGCAGACTTAGTAGCACCCCATTAATTATATGGCACACTTAACAGCCATTGCAGTAAAAAAGTAAAAAATAACTTTTATTTTATTTAAATTAATAAAAAGGCAGCACCCCTGGATTGATACGGCAGACTTAGCAGCACCCCATGAATTATACAGCACACTTGGCTCCCCCCTGGAATTATACTGCAACCCTTTTAATAAAAAAAAAAGGGAGAGGCAGCTCCCCTGGATTGATACAGGACACTGGGCAGCACAGCTGGACATATATGGGACACTGCAATAAAAATAAAAATCTATTTTTTTTTTAGAGAGCCCCTTAGTTGACCCCCACAGCAGTTCCAAATAGCAGCCCCCTAGAAGTGCCCCCATAATAGTAGTTAGTAATGCCCCCTTAGTAGTTGTACCTTCAGTAGTTCTCCCTTAGTATAATTACCATCACAGTAGTTCCCCCTTAGTAGTTGTACCCTTGCTGCTAAGTATTTCCCCCTTAGTAAATTAACCCTTTAATTTTCAGCAGCACCCATAAAGTTAGGAAGCCTCTTAGTTCCCCCTTTAGTTTGCCATTGACCCCCCACCCCCCCAGAGCTCTCCCCTTTTTAGTTTGTCCCCCCACTCCTCTGCAGACAGCACGGACACATCCATGTAAAGATGGCACCGGAAGCTGGGACTTATATAAAGTTCCAGTCTTGCAAGCATCCGACAGCAGGAACATGATGTTTGGCCTGTTTTTTTTATTCAGATTATCAGCAGGATGGACGCTAACAGTTCGCGAATACCTCAGAGATCAGGTAAGTTCGGGGGTGTTCAGATCTCTAGGATCCGAATGCGCGCATCCCTATTAATAATGAGCAGATAGAAATCATGTTTGTGAACTGTAATGTGTACAAGGATCAGTCTGATCGAGTTCTTTAAAAATGTGACCTTAATCTTTAGGGACATTTGTCATTCAATTAGGAACAATTATTGAATAGCATATTCACTAGATCGATGTTCCCAGATTCATTTATGCACTAAAAAAAATGGAGTGTTTCTCATATGTCAGGTGTGTAAACTAGCTTATACTTTGGACCATTGTTAGTCTTTAGGCTGCAGGGAAATCTAGTTAGTCCACTCTATGTGAGAAAAACTTCAGTTTAACATGTGCTAGCCCTCACATTACTTGTAAAACACAGAATCAATGGGTTTCTACACGTTATCCCGACTATTGTGTTTCCTCACAGACTTTGGCATGCAGCTGCAGAGGATGGTTGGAAAATTCATCCCTCCGCGATAAAAACAAGGTCATTCCCTAATTGAATTGCCTCAGGTTTGGTAACTAGCAGGAGTATTGAAATCCCACCTATAAGTCAGCTACCTTAAACCCACTTTCTAAAGATGGTTTAACTGTATCCAGTTGGCATAAGCTGGGACTTATGTTTGGTAGGGCGTGGATCAATATGTTGACAAAACTCTCAGGGTTTTTGGGGTCTAAGTTAAACATGGACACCATACTAGTATACCATGTCCCCTTGCATGGTTTCCTGCACTCAGCATGCTTTGGGCACATTGCCTCGCTGCACTATGCCCACTAGTAAACATTTGGGTTTAAAAAAAAAAAAACCCTCATGAAAGACATGTCAACCTTTTTCCATTTTGACCACATTAACCTTTCCATGCGTCGAACAATATTGGTAGACCTAATAAGACCCATACCTGTTTGGTATATACATATACCAAACAGGGGAACACCCCCCCCCCCCCCCCCCCCCCCCCCATGTAGTGGTGCTACAATGCACCACTGATAATCCGACTTCTCATATGCTGCACATAAGATCTCCGGACTCATAGCCGCAGTACACAGGAACCCCAGTCAGATTTAATCAGACACCTCCATTTTAGTTTTCATCTGATATGAGTTGATCCATCCAAATAAGATGAAAACTGGTCAAGTTGAACTAGTGTATGGGCACCCCAATAAAGCCTACACACAGGCATTTTCTAAGTATCTTTGCTTAGTTCAGCAAAGTTGCTTAGAAAATGCCCCTACATTGGTGTGTGTAAGGGCTATAGCATCAGCAAAGCGCATCGCTGTCAAGAGATTGATGGACAGCTGTTAGCTTGCGCTGTGTATGGGCTGTCAACTCTGTGTGCTGAGCGACAGCACCGCAGCAGTGCCCGACTAATGCTGGGTACACACCAGGATGACAAGGGTCCAATCCCATCAAACTAGATCCAGTTCTGACCGATTGGATGTAGATTGTGTATGGATTGGGCCCTTTTCTGTCCTGATGTGGTCCGATACCGATGCGGTACCACGGGTCGGTCGTTATTCAGTTCCTACCTGCAGCAGGCAGGATCTGGAAACGACCATACTCCTGGGTGCGGGTCGCCGTCGGATCAGACCCGCTCACTGCACATCGTGAGTGGGTTGTGCCCCCCACATCATCGTGAGCAGGTCGGAAGAAACACTGACGACCCGCTCATGATGTGCATCGTTGTCCTGGTGTGTACCCAGCATTAGCATACCTAGCTAGCCTTACACACATCGCTATGTGTGTAGGGGCCTATTAGAATATCCTGTTGAACGCTGGTTATCAAGTGGAATTAGTTTTACACTTAAAACATGTCCAAGGACTTTGTAGATTGGTATAAATGTATTGATTCACAGATACCATCATTGCTTTTCACAATGGAATTTCTCCTGCCGAGTAAGTCTCTGGATTAGTAGTGTTGTCTTTGACCACAACCTCCTCAGTTACCAGCTGCTCAGACCTGAAAGTTGTGGATTTTGTCCAAGGTTTTTAATGTGATGACCAGAGGGGCAATACAGTCTCCCACCAAAACTAGGGATGGCCATTGACCATCGATGATTCCAAATCATTGCTGGTTTATGGCTGTCGTCAAATACATTGGCCATCGATGGGGAGAACCAGATTGTTTCCCTACATCAACAGCATAGAAACGTTTTTTTGTTTTCAAGCTGCTGGGGCATGGAACATAGCTCTGCCCAAACAACCTGGAAACCCCGCCCCCACATTCTGAATAGCCTGTGGGCTACCAAAGAATGGCTTACCATCGATATTTGCCCATCACATCATTTTTAACTATCGATGTGAGGATGCAGAATTGCCATTGAGCAAGTGCACCGATGGCCATTTCTAACTTAAACATTTCTATAACTAGATTGTACCACAACCGATCTACAATTAGTATTCCTTTTAGGGCACATAATAGCTTGAGAGATTGACACCGCAGTATCCTTTGAGTCAAACAAGTTGTAGCAATATGAAAAACCCTAAGAATGTATGAAGCAATTATTGCAAAGTTTACAATAATTTCTCTTTTTATTACAAAAGTAACAATTGTACAGAACCCATTAACAAACTCACAGTATCAGCTACTACCCATTTATACAGAACAGGAAAGTAGCACAACAAGTTGCAGATGACATACAGATATCGGCAGTCATAGCTTGGCAGTAGAGTCCGGCAACATACTTCAGAACTAACATAGCCCAGACAGTGATGGGACACTATGAAAACCTGCACTTTGTATTAGTAAGTCACATTGTGCAGAAAAAGGCACTAAAACTGTAATACATTTGTCATCAACAATAAGCAATGGGGACATTATCATACACTTGAAAGATGAAATCTTGCCACCTGTCTTCTAAGGTGCATAGCAATAACTATTTTGTCCAAGGCATTACTGGCAGTTTCAGCTGTCTAATGTGAAGACTCAAAAGAGCAAACAGGTCAACTCAGTCACGTGACCATACACGGTACAATGATTGTATACAACATCGCATCTCATTGCATAGTACAAAAAGTATGTGCAGCACATACTTTTTGAGCTGTGCGATGAGGTGTGACGGGAGCGAGCATCTCCTCGCATATAATTGTACCGTGTATGGGAACCTTATCCCTATTTTAAAAGTGCATTTAGAAATTTTGCTGCTTTTGTTGATCAGTCCCTAAGTCTGTTGTAGCCCCAGTTATATAAAGGAACTTTGAGGTACTTTGTCAAAATAAGATCTATTGTTAAAGTGGTGTACACACTGCAATTGCCTTGCTATTCGATCGGGATCAAATCGCACGGCAACAAATACACTTTCAATTTTGACTATAGACTTGCCTGCACAGTATATTATTCTATTTGATTTAGCAAATCATGATCGAATGCGGCTGAAAACCATTTGAGGTCAATTAGATTGACTACATAGTCAAAATCAAAAGCTAGTCAGAATTGCATCATGTGTATAGGGCATCCGAGTTATTGTTCTACAAACAAATTTATATATCAAGTCACCATCTGCTACAAGATCAAAGTGCTTTCCCCTTAACTCAGCACTGCAGACCCAGAAACATTCTGTTCCACAGATGTACATTGCACAGCAACATGTTGAGTCTCCAACAGTGGGAGGTTAAATACACTGAAGCAATAGGAATAAAGTGCAAAGTTCTAGTAGCCAGACTGGTTAGGGAGTACTGTTTATAGTACCATTATCCCTACGCCACAGGTGTACGTGCTCATACTAGATACTGTACAAATTTGGTAGTGGGCTGTACAAACTGTACTAGTGCATTAGTGTTTCTCATCAGAATTAAAATACTAGACATAACAACTTTCAATTTTTTATGCAAAAAGAGAAGTTTTAAAAATATAAATAGATCTTCATTAGAAAACATGGCTCCCAGAGCGAGGTATTTACACATACACAGGCAACAGATGAGATCGTTGGTGATGTTAGCTGCTCACAGTCATCAGATACTGGTTGGGAGTAGTTGAGCAGCCCAGTAGCTCACTCTTACAGTTTAATGGGCTCCGAGCAGTTGGAGTGGGTGCTTCGTACAGAACACATATGGAGCCATCCTCACCAATCCGGTATGACACTTCATAAGGATCTACCCAGAGGGTGAGCTCTTTGGGTAAGAGGCTGAGGAGATGTGGGCTGCTCATTTTTATACAGCCAGCAACTTTACTGATGATTGGGTCCATTTTATGGTTAATTCTGATGCATCGATAGCCAGAACCCTTGGCAGGCTTGTCTGGAAACCAGTGATGTCTATAATGGTCTGCAAAAGAAAGACAAAAACCAGTAAGTCCAGATTTCATGAGCTGGGTGAATAAGTATAACTTTAAGTCGCAGTTTCTCGATTTTCCCTGTTGCGCCATGTAAGTAATCAGTAGAGAGAGAGAGAGAGAGAGAGAGAGAGAGAGAGAGAGAGAGAGAGAGAGAGAGAGAGAGAGAGAGAGAGAGAGAGAGAGAGAGAGAGAGAGAGAGAGATTGAGAGAGATTCAGCTACACGTCACAGCTTTCTACCAAAATGACATCATGTATATTTATAGCACATCTGCCTGCTGCTATCCATCACACAGTATTTACCTTCCTCCCCCGTTTAGTGTTAGAGGTGGGACAGGTCACATCCCAGAAATAACGCTATACCCTGCGCGGAGTAATGCGGCCACTTACATCACCAGGCGCTTTACCAGGGTGGAGCAGTTGTAGGCCCTAGAGAACGGTTAAGGCTAAACTAGGATCACCCATTCCCGTGAAGGCCACCGCACGCACCAGACACAGTAATGCGGCTACTAATCCGCAAGGTTCACTACACTAATCCGCAATCCTTATACCGCAAATCCTATAGCTCCCAAGCAGCTGTCGGACCTACGTCATCCCAGAACCCGCCGCCCCCTTCCCGCACCAGGCAGTGCCCTCACCGGTAAGAGTGTCCTGTAATGCCCCTCCGAAGCCCTTGAGTTGCTGCTCGCTGAGACGGCTGCGAAGAAGGCTAGACAAGAAGCTGACGGCGGCGGTGACCTCGGGCAGGATCTCCGGGGGGCTCCCGGTGACGGTTCCGACGGACATGGCTGACAAAGAGCTGCGAGGTTGGATGAAGAACAGTGCTTTAGACTTGTGAAGAGGAGGGGTGACACGACGAGTGGCCCGTAGGAGGGGTGAGATGGTCTCAGTATGGCGCTTGTGTTTACTGTCCCCGGACGGACGGGCCGCTCCTCCCTCCTCTCTTTGTGCACAAGGTAGGCACAGCCGCTCAGGGCGTCCGCTTTTATAGCGACTTCAAGCTACGTACCGTGACCTAAAGCCAAACACCCAATCAGAAAGCATGTACCGTTCCTATGCTAATGAGGGATGACGCTACGGGAACGTGACGTCAGTGACGAGCTCAGTACGTGCAAGCCAGTCCCATCACAGGAACTCTCTGACGCTGTCGTAGGGTAGAAATAGTGGCGGATGTAGTTGTAGGGATACTGGGGGAAGGGAGAGCTCTAGTCTTCACATGTGGCTGCCTGGGCCTTAAATACACAGCAACTGAAACTGTGCTCTGGAAATACCACACACTATCTATATGATGATATATATTGTGCTAGTGACCTGTTCCAATAGTGCCATTAAAAATAAAAAAATAATAATTTTCTTCGTAGACTACATTTTTATATCATTCACAATAAATAAGCCAAATGAATAGTTGGATTAACATTTTATTTATTTACAGTTTCTTACATAGCGCAGCAGATTTCGTTGCGCGTTACAATTGTAGGCAGTGATAAAACAAACTAGGGGGCAGATGTATTATAGCGGTGCTTACGCTTATAAGCGAAGTAGGAGGGGAGACCGACCAGATGTATTAACATCTTGTCTGCCGAAGTGGGGGAGCGCAAACTCCCCCCTTCGGCGATGTCCCCTCCTGGAGATATCGCATCAGTTTACACTGATGCCCCATCTCCTTTCCCCCTTTGGTCTTGCTAATCACGCGAGATCCGCAGCGCAGCCCAGAGCCAACAGCTGGGACAGCGCTGTCCCTGCTGTTGAGATAGGGCTTCGCCAGCCTGCTGCTCGCAAAGCCAAAACCAGCCTCGGGCAGAACATTCAGGAATATGTTAGGAGCCAAATAACCTACCAGTATATTTTTGGATTGTGGGAGGAAACCGGAGTACCCGGAGGAAACCCACGCAAGTACGGGGAGAATATACAAACTCTGCACAGTTAGGGCCATGGCAGGAATTGAACCCATGACCTCAGCACAGACCTCTTTTCTGTCTTCTATTTAGCTGGTAGAAGGGAACTGCACTCAACCCTCTCCCTACTGTTGTATGCATAGTTCCCAACCCGAGGTACGCTGCGGGCTGGTCGGAGGTACTTGAAAATAATATTGGTAATGGCGGAAGAAGAAGAAGTCTCACGGTGTTGGAAGATATCTCCTGTTGCCGTGGTTACAAACCGTGGCTCAATCTGCAATGTCTTATCAACATCTCCTCGTGCCTGACCAGCTATCCACGCTGCCCTCAGAGTCAGATGGATAAACCTGCACTGTCCTCTGCTACATCAGCGTTAATCTGCCCGCACTGACCCATGTGCCAGCGATGTGTGCTGAGCGATCTGTCAGAGTCAATGTTCTCCGGTGAGAACACTGGCCCTGACCGGAGATCAAGTAGATTTATCCAGCATGCTGGATATTAATCGCCAAGTGATAGGGATGCGCATCGCTATTGCCCCTACACATGGAGCGTTGATTTTCTAAACAATCTAGTCAGATCACTTAGAAAATGCCCTGAAATTGCCTTGTGTAGGCCCCATTAGCTCTAAAACGAATAAGAAGCTTAATACATTTCCATGATGAGCTGTAACTATTGCTGAAAGGAGATTGTTTTTACTAAAAATATATGTTTATTAAGTATATTAGGAGAGAATTGCTTGGTCTCCCGTATTATAATACGTTCCACCAATGCTTAACAGAAAACTAACTTGATCAGCACCCTAGCCAGTGTTTTGGGAATGACTTATTATTTTGTCAGTTTGACTTAGGGGCAATGGGCTCTATTCAGCAAGCAAATATTTACTTAGATCATGCGCAAACAAATGTTTTCAAATGAGTAGAATATGCCAGCTATGTAGGAAAGGGTTAACAGGAAAGATGATGCAACGGTCTGTGTGTGCGTGTAGGGGGGGGGGGGGTAGGGTAAAGATCGGACAGTGGTCGTTGTGGGGGTGCTGTGGATATCGCTCACTGGCCCCGCCCCCTCTCCAATGACTCGGATGCAGCAAGCATCACATTTTGATTGCAATGCCTCCCACCACTCTGCCCCTGCATGTCGCGTTTACTGATACCGTATGCAGCTCTTGTGGTAATGGCGGTCCTTTGACATGACAGGAGCTCGCGATGCACAGGGTGCTGGGTGGGATCCGGTTAGATCCCTCACAGCAGGTAGGAGCAATAAAAGTCCATAGGCTTCTTTATGGCAAAGACGCCAATCACATCCAAGCCACGGAATCTATTGAGTTCCAAATTTGTGGCCTGATTAAGACCCAGTAGCAGAAATCGCTATTCAATAATTTTTGCACATGTGCTGAAGCGCGTATGAGAAAGCACTCAAACTGCAATCACAGGATGTCTTGGTTTCTGTGCTGGCTATGGGTGAACCACGGGCTGCGATGCAGCATTTTGTGGGAGCATTCTGGACAATGCAGGTATGTCCAGACCACTCAGAGGGAGGATCAGAGCAGCTGTGTGACGTCACCTGCAGCAACCTAAACATGGCCGGCCTGCGTCTGGCTTTGCACTAAAGGTGCGTACACACGGGGGGAGATATATTGCTAGAAATATATTGCTTGCAATATATTGCTGAGCAATATATTGCTCAGTGTCTCCTTTTCATCAGCGACCAGAGATGGTCGCTGATGAAAAAGAAACTGCCGGGGGGAGCCCGGCAGTGGTAATCAGCTGGTCGCAGGAGCATGTTCCTGCGACCAGCGATCACCACAGGGGCAAAAACGGGAGCGCGCACCTGGCGATATATCGCCGGTGCACACTCCCATTGCGGGCAATATGGTCCCTCAGCGACCATATTTCCCGCGATTTTGCACTAAATCGCCCCCGTGTGTACGCACCATTAGGCTGCACAGCCAGGGGGCAGCCACAGATGTGCGAGCACTTCACTGTGTAGTGAAGTGCCCACATGGCTCCCTGCATGCTAGAGCTGGGAGATGTAGCTTAGCGAATTCTCGCTAAACTACAACTCTAACTGAATCAGGCCATAGGTGCATATGCAGAACACGGTCAAACCTCCAAAAATTGTATGGTTTGGCTGTTTATACACTTTTCTGCATCTAGCATCTGGGGCAGTATGGAGGGTGTAATGGTTAGTATTACTGCCTCACAGCACTGAGGTCATGGGTTTGATTCCCACCATGGCCCTAACTGTGCAGAGTTTGTATATTCTCCCTGTGCTTGCGTGGGTTTCCTCCCTCCATCCAAAAATACACTGATATGCTAATTGGCTCCCAACAAATTAACCCTAGAATGTCTGTGTGTGTGTGTGTGTACATGTGGTAGGGAATATAGATTGTAAGCGCCACTGGGGCAGGGACTGATGTGAATGTTCGGTACTTATGTAGTATCTGGGCTGCCGATTTTGTGATTGTATGCCTTACCTTAAGGCATACAATCAGATGCGATGCGATGCGATTCGATGCGATTTTGCATAGGATTCAATGTTAAGAAGGTCCTGTTCATTTCCCCACTATCCAAGTGGGCATAGAATTGATTTTATATAGCGTGGCGAGCGCAGCGAGGCGAGCGAAGCGAGCCCCGCGAGGGGCCGCATATTTCTTAAAAAGTATTCTGTGTCCCGTCGCGGGGCTCGCTACGCTCGCCACGCTTCGGGCTCGGTGGCTCGCTACGCTCGCCACAGGTTTATATCCAACTCCATGCCCACTTGGATAGTGGGGAAAGGAAAAGGACCCCTTTTTCCCATTGAATTCTATGTTAAAATGGACTCAGACCATTTTAGCATTGAATCCTATGGAAAAATCTTGACCATCGCATCGCATACGATGCGATGCGATGCGATCCGATCCGATTTATAAATCGGACGCCCAGATACTACATAAGTACCGAATGTTCAACTATACTCTGTAAATTGCTGCATAATTTGTATGCTCTATATAAAAAACTGTTAATAAATAAATCTAGCCCAGTATTAGAAAAAAAAAATAGTTCCTGGCTACTCAGAAACTCCTCCCTGCACACACACACACAATAAAAATGTATTTCACCATATAATTGGATTTGCTCTTAACTGTAAACAAGCAATATAGTGATTCAAAGGCAACTAGACTAAAGGCCCTCTCATACACTATGCGACTTCCCCTACTGTAAAAGTTGCATTAATTCCCCTGGAGCCATCCGATACATCGCGTGTGGTCCTTCTGATCCCCGCTCCCTGCAGCTGGGTAGGGGTCCGACACAGAGCTTATACATGCAGCATGTATGAGCTCAGACACATGCCATTTGGGCCGATTTCACCCAATTTCTTGATTCCGCCAGAATCATGTGAAATCATTCCCAAATCGCATAGTTTATGGGGGCCTTAAAGTGAGTTAGCAAATGTTGCTAATATTATAATATATTATTGAAAATAAAAAAAAGTTTCAGTTAGCTTTTGAAACATTTTTTGTAAGTAAAATGCACGGAAAACTTTCATAATCGCACCATAATGCTGTAATGGCGTTTGGACTTAAACAGGATTGTGAAATTCCTTTCCATAATATTTGAAATTTGTATACAAAGGTCAATTTAGTGTGGTATATAAAATCACAATATACAGGGAGAGCTGTCCCAACTTGCTCAAGGCTTAAGATGGGGGATGTGTTAGCAAAGAGAGGAGGGACATAATTGTTTGCTTTGGCTCCAGTTGTTAATTCAGAAGGCCTTTGTAACCATAAAGTGGTGTTAACTCAGCTGTGAGGCAAGTTTTCTCTTATAATTTCTCACCATACCAAGGACCAAATGTAACAGTGTCCTCATTTAAAAGAAAAAGTATTTTTTTCCTGGGCTTTTCCTACAGTATTTAAAGTGTCAATATTTTAAAGGCAAAACCCTTTACAAAAATCTCATCTTTAACCCTTCATGACCCCTTATACAAAGATACTGTGAGTTTTTGTTAAAACAGATGCTATAGTATCAAAATATTGAAATGGAATGAAGCACAATGTTTAGATAGAAAGGCTACAATGCTTTATGTACTTAAAAAGAAAATGACCAATCCATATTTTTGGGGGATATAGTGCCTTATTAGTCTTTTTTTTACCAAGGTGATCGCTTGGATACACTGTAAACATGTAATGGGTCATAAAGGGTTAACGCCTATGTCAAAATCACTACTTTTTCAAACTTAGACCGTACAACATTTGGCCCAGAGTGTTAGTATTTATTAGCACTGGTTACTATTATACCCCTTTCACACTGCAGCTATAACCCGGTCATTTGTCAATTTTTAACCGTTTCAAAACCGTTATAGCTGCAGAGTGATGCGGGCGGCTGCCTCCACCTGCTCAGGGACCCCGCCGCATACTGCCCATTCGCCGAATGGACCCCGCAGCCTCCCCAGATCCCCGCGAGCAGGCAAGCACATACTTTACTAGATAGTATCTCCCCTCCCTGTGGCTACACCTGCCGCTCCAATGCCTCCATCCCAGCCCCTTCTCCTCTGCCTCAGCCATACTCTCTATATCAGGCCCCTGGTCTCCGTGTAATCTGGGTTCTCCTCCCTGGCAGGTCCGGGCTGCACCTCTCTGGGCTACAGGAAGGCAGCGGATAATGAGATATCTGGGGCCACATCCAGCGCTGAGCAGGTGGAGGCAGTCACCCGCATCAATCGTCCTCATCAATCAGCCGCAATCCTGCAAATTCAGGGATAACCGGCGAGACCCCTTTCACAAGTACCGAGGGAGGGGGGAGCGCTGGATTCCTGCGCTGGCCAGGTACCAGGGAATGGGTGAAAATGGGTTCAATGTGAAAGGGACAAAAATGGTAATTAACCAGTAATATACCATTTACAACATGCAATGTGAAAGGGGTTTAACTTGCTCTGACCCGTGTTAAGAAACGTTTCAAAAACCAGGTCAAAGCAGGTTTTGCGGTGTGAAAGCAGTATTAGTTTACAAAGGTTGGATTTCAGTTTTTTCCCCACTATAATATAATGCATAACAAATGATAAAATTATCATTTATTATTCTTGCAAAACAATTAAGAGAGTGCACTGAGGTGAATTATCCCTTTTTAATAATACATTTTTCACAATTCATATATTCATAAAAAAGATTAATATTAAAATAACAATATTCACATTTAATTATGACTTGTTCTAGTCACACAAATGGGCCTGATTCCGAACTATACGCTGCAGAGGTGAACCTTACAGATTCCTGATTATCTGGAATATATGGCTGTGCAAGGCCTGTTCTGAGATTGTGCATAACTTGCCTTGCAAAGTCGCTCGTAGTTCATCTATGCTGCTGTCTGATTGACAGGCAACAGTGTTCAGATGGTGGAGAGGGGGTGGAGGTAAGCCTGCATTTCTAGAAATGAGGACATGCCAATGGTCTGTGTGTCAACATGCAGACTTCCTGGCCTCGCAGCCCCAGCCCCAGCCCCTGCTTCCATTTATCAGCTGCTCTCCTCAGCTGGCCATCTGCATAGGTGCGATGTTGATCGTAGTGCTGAGAAGAACTTAACTGCATGCTGGAATTGTCTCTTCTACAGAGACGAGACATTTGTCCTTCCTAAAATCAGATGAATTTCTGTTTATCTGTGAAACAGGCCCTTAGTACACTGTGTAGACTATGAAACAAACAATGAATTATCTCTTTAAACAAGGACAAAGTACAAGGTTTGTTTTGCTTTCTCAATGCCTTACAGAGTTTAATGTTGATCAAAACTACTATTAATTGTAGTTTGTATACTACACATATTAACAAAGTTACCACAATAAGGGTACTATGTATAATGTTTCCTTCATTCTTTCAGTTTCAGACATCCTCTGTTTGTATGCATAGAGCATTGTTCTCTCTAACCACTTTATAGAGCGCCCTGAGGCATTGAAAGGAGATTTATTCCTCCTATTTTTCTCCCTGGCCAGAGAAGTAATCAGTCTGTATGACATGAGGAGGTGGCTGGTGGGGGTTGTAAGATAACACAGGAAGCTGCTCCCCACCCTCTTGTATTCACAACAGCCTAAAGATACCTGATATCAGAAAGTTAGTCCCTAAAAAGCATTAGCTTACAAGGAAATACTTGTTATCAAAGAGGTGGCAAGGCTTTATTGTGATAGTGAGGGAATTGCACTTTAGCTACATTTAGACATTCCATTAAAAAACATCCATATATACAACTAGCAAACTAAAATGTAACCTGCTTAAAGCACAAATATATTTCACAAACAGCTACACACACTTGGAAATTCTCACAATAAGCTGTTTTGAAGTACAAATGACTCCAGTGAAACCTTAAAGAAATACTTTCCACACAACCAACCAATGCTTTATTGAGATTACTGAAAAGAGTACATTCCACTTGTTGAGTATACTAATTCACAGTTTTAGTTGCAATTAAAGACTTTACTTGCCCAAACTGGTGTTTCAGATAATAATGCCTAATCACCCCTGTCTCCTTCAGCCCTGAATGGGATAGATAAGTTAGTGCCATTAGCAGTGGCGGAACAATGGTGTCGCAGACCCAGCGGTTGCTTGGGGGAGCCAGTGCTGGCAGGGTCTGTACTTAACAATATTGTCCATTTCATTAATAATAACGATATCACGTGCATATCATCCAGTGCGTATGGTATCCTTAAATATGCGAGTGGCCACTGGTCATTAACAACCCCCCTGTTGTTCGTGTGTATATGCTATTATCATTCTCAGGTGGAATAAGCAAGTGTATACTCCGCATTAGCCTCTACCACCTCTGATAGGAGTCTATTCCACTTAATGGGGGAAATTTAATAGTATGAGAGATTCAGAAAGTGAGAGATTTGGGAAGAAATCCCCAGGTTTTTTTTTTTTTTAAAGTGGCAATCATTTACACTGCAAAACCAGTTTGATTTTGAAGTGTAAATGATTGCCGCTTTAAAAAGCTCAATAGTAAGATTTCCTTACATCGCCCCCTGAACCTACCCTTCAGTTTCAGTTTATGTCCTCAAGCTTGAATATGTCTCTTTGCAAGTTACTGAGGGTTAAATTCATTTAGCCGCAGGGAGTTGGAGGGGGTTTGCTGGTCTCCATTACTGCAGCTAGTTTAAATGATTAGATGGGCCAAGTGAAAAGAACTAGGATTTTTGTAGCTTAATTAAAGCCCCATCCCATAAAGGACAAAGGGATGGTGATTGTCTTGAATTTTACTGAAAAAGATTTCTTTAGCTTTGCCTATGTTAAATCTGGTGAAGATTTCTGAGCCTGCAATGAGTTGTGCCCAGTGTAAAAATCATTAGCTGGTGAGCCTGTTACCATGGGTTTTGGGCACATTAGCACGGCTTCAAAGTCTTCTCACAGCACAGTGTACACATTCATTCGCAAGGTAGGATTTACTCTTGCAAGCGGCATCAACCTGAACGCTGGCTGCTGCAAATTCGTGGCTGTGCGATTAGGTCTGAATGAGCCCCTTAATTTTATTCCACATATCTGGTACTTCTAGTTAAAATACAATAGATCATCTCCAGCCAATTAATAATCAGATTGCAATATGATAAACTCTAATGGGCCCCACATACAGCACGATATTCAGGCATTTTCTGAGCGATTCTAACAAATCGCTCAGAAAATGCCTGAAGATGCATGTAAATCGCTGTGTATATAGCCCACACAGCGATTTACATGCGCGCACCCGCCGTTCTGAATCTGTCATAGATTCAGAACAGACGGGCTGTTCAATTCAGAGCAGTCGCTCAGAAAGCTCCTGCTCATCTCCCGCATGTGTGGCTGCGGGCAGATGAGCAGGGCCGAGCGACTGCGGACGCTGCAGACCCGCCGCACCCCGCGCCGCAGAACCCGCCGCCGCCGCCACCCCTGACCCCCCTCCCCCACCAGCAGTAGCACCCATCCCCATCCCCATCGCCACCCCCACCTCACCTCTCCCCTCGGCGGCAGCGCGGCGGAAATGTTTAAAAAAAAATAAAAAAAAATTTCAATTTCAAAATGGCCGCGGCCAGCCAATCACGGCTCGCCGCGTCATTGCCCCGCCCCCTAGAGCTGGCTATATTAGCCAGCTCGAGACGGGGAAGGAGCAGTCAGTCCGACGGCGGAGAAGGAGAGAAGAGCTCCTGAAGTCCTGGGAGGCGCGGCCAATGCAAAAGAGCTTAAAAGGCCGCCGCCCCCAGGTGAAGAACACAGATGAAGAGGCAGAAGCCCTGGGAGGCGGCGGCCATGCAAAAGAGCTTAGGGGGCCGCTGCCCCCAGGTGAAGACCAGATGCAGTTTAATAAAATACTAAAAACTCTGTGTTTGTGTTTTTATTAAATAAAACATTTAAAACCAGTGTTTGTTGTTTTATTTTAATATTTCCTTTACAGGGGGGCTATAGGTACCGGCGGGCCTTTAATGCCCCACATGCTGGTACCTGTGGTTCTGCCAAGTGCCAGCATGTGGGGCAGGCTTGCTGGGACCTGTAGTCCTACTGTAAAAGACAATATTACTGTTAAATAAGCTATCAACCCTGCACCCACCGCCCAGGGGTGCAGGGGATAGCCCCGGGCTGCAGCCCAGGCCTGGGGTGCCCTGGAGAGGGGGGACCCCCTTATTTGGGGGGTCCCCACCTCCCCAAAAACTCCCGGCCTGGGCTGACTAGTTAGGGTGGGTAATGCTTTGGCCACGGGACACCATCAAGCGTGTCCCCTGGCTATGGCATTACACCCCTTGCTAGTTGAGCCTGGTGCTGGTCTCCAAAATATGGGGGACCCCTATTCATTTTGTCCCCCGTATTTTGGAAACCAGGGCCAGCTCAAGAGCCTGGTGCTGGTCCCCAAAATCCGGGGGACCCCACGCACTTTGTCCTCTGGATTTTGGGAACCAGGACCACTCAGAAAGCCCGGGGCTGGTCATGCCTGGGGGGGGACCCCATGCCATTTTTTTTTTTTACAAAATTATTGTCTGTATGACAGAGGATGAGACGCTGGACCCCGGACTTGGTAAGTATTTTTTTGTCAGCTCCCACTGTACCACCAACGTTTAATAGTTTGCATATGGGTTTGCATTCGGTTCAGGGGGAACCACTAGCCACCATGATTTTTTTTTTTTGGGGGGGGGGGGGGGGGGGGGGGTAGCATATTAGGGGAGGTGAAAGAATACTTATTAAAGAAGACATAAAGTTATGTGCTAGATGTGTTCAGTAATAATAACATTTTTGTGATGAAGTGCAGTGTTTTTACTTCACTTTCTGTGACAGATTTGAAATCTCCCGTGCTGAATCTCCCATTATGAATCTCTGACACAAATCTCTCTGTATGTGGCTCATTGTCTGAAATGAGTCACAAGATTGAAATCTCTTGTGCTGAATCTCCCGTTATGTATATCTGGCACACATCTCTGCGTATGTAGGGCCCATTACAGGCAGAGCTCCAGTTTATTGCTGTTAGTAAATTAGAATCCAGTAAATGATAAGTTCAGGTTCACAGTACATTGTGTATTATTCCCATAGTTACACCCCTATGTCTATAAACACACACAGGAACCCCTCCCTACGTCTGCTTCCAACCAAATGCTGGGCATATTGCAGCCATAAAAGGACAGGGCTTCCCCTCCCTGCGGCTGTGACGTGGCCCTGCCAGCATCAGCAGATTCCTTTTCAGCGTCTCTCCAAAACAAGTGACGTGGACAGCAGCAGCAGCCAGAGGAGGGGACTGGGGTCAGGGGCGAAGACTGCAACAAACAAGCTAAAAAAAAAAAAAAAATCCCCAGAATACCGAACGTACTTTAGGACCATGCAGCGGGTTCATTAAACGTCTGCTACTTCTATGAATTCAAGTTATTCAACAACTATTTAATAAAATACGCAAGGAAAACACGCCTTGCCAACACTAGTGTATGCAAACACAGGGCTCAAGAGTAAAATACAACAAATAATGCTCACATATCCTTGGATAGATATGCTCACATGTCCTTAGAAAAAAAAAGAAATCCTTTCCAAGGTTATGTGAATGTTATTTAGCTACTGATTGACATATTCACATCTCTACTTAAACTAAGGCACCCATGTGACATACAGTGTATAAAGGCTACCCTCTGACTGATTTATGGTGCCAAGGGCAGTAAAACCTTAAAAGGAACCTTTTGTTCCTTGTAATCTTGGTGTATCAGAGTTCTCATTTATTTTTTGGCACATTACATGTGTTACAATAGTAAACACTGATAAAAAGAAACAAAGCAGTTTTTTTTTTGTACGGCTGATTTTGTGGGGGATGGGAGCTGGTAAATCATATTTATAATAGTCTGTTTTCGCCCCTTTAAATGGGAACATAAAATGCTACTAGTATGGCACACGCCACTCCCCTCATGGTGACGCTGCTCTGTTTATGGAGACCTAATGAATCAGCTGTGTGTAACACAAAGGACCTTGTGTTGTGGAGTCTGTGGCCATGTGCACCGCATCTGCAGGAGGGTGGATTGATTGGTGGACAGTGCCTAGATTGGCCACTATTGGTCGACAGGCATAATGTCGACACATGTAAAATGTTGACACACGTTAGGTTTACATTACCAAAAGGTCGACACAGGCAACATGGAAAAGGTTGACATCAGTTTTTTGTGTCCACGTCGACATAGGTTGAGGTGGACACCATATTATACACCATTTGCACTGCTAGGCAATTTCCCAGGTCTAGCATATCGACCCGGTAATTTGCATTTTAACACTGTTTTTTTTTTTCCCAGCGTGAACGGGTCAACCCGTGTCAAAATTTTCGGGTCTCCAACCCTGCTTTTTACCCGGGTTTGAGACCCGGGTAGGCAGACACGGGTTGACCCGTTCACACTGCAAAAAAAACCTGTGTTAAAAGGCAAATTACTGGGTAGAACTGCTTCACCTGGGAATTTGCCTTAGGAGTGAGAATGGGGTCTGGCGCTGCAGTCCCTGGCATTAAAATGCCAGGTAAAAGCTGTGTTGTTCACACTGGCGGTGTGAACACGGCATAAGTGTACCACATTCCCTCGAATGGTTCGCTGAGCTCACCATGATTTGTGCAAGGTGACTCGTTGCGTGAGTCGGCACATTATCATTTTCTCCCTTTTTGCCCGTTGGGGCAGTAAAGTATTAACAAGTCAGTAAAAAAAAAAATAGTCACTCACGTCAACCTTATGTCAAACTTTTCCATGTCGATCGTTGTGTTGACCAAATGCATATCTACCGTTTCCATGTGTCAACCTTCGGTCTGCCAAGTGGTCGACCTTTTGGCTGTCAACTTGGCACTGTCAATCTAATGACGACATACTCATCTGCAGTCCAAAAAAAATGATTGTGGGCATCAGATGACCATGTGGTGAAACTTCATAGAACTTTTGCTGCCAGCATAATAGTATGTTTATAAATTAATATTTATACCTTCAGCCTCAAGTAGAAATTACCAGTGGGGTATAGATCATTGGATAGATAGCAACTAGGTCGACAAGCAGTAGGTTGACACCACATGGTCAAAATGCGTGAAGGTTGACATGACTGAAGGCCAACATGCAGGAAGGTCGACATGGGTTAGGTTGACAGGGTCATTAGGTCAACAAGCATTAGCTCGACATGGGGAAGGTCGACAGTAAAAAGATCAACATGGGTTTTTGTTACTTTTTTGGGGAGCCGACATGTGCCGACAGGCGGTATTTCATGCCCTACCCTCCACTAGGGCAGTGGTTCCCAAGCCGGGTCCTCAAGTACCCCCAACAGTGCATGTTTTCCAGGTCACCCAGCAGGTGCACAGATTATTCAGGCACATTTTGAAAGATCCACAGGTGGAGCTAATTACATCACTTGTGACTTGTGTAGACCTGGAAAACGTGCACTGTTGGGGGTACTTGAGGACCAGGGTTGAGAACCACTGCACTAGGGTGTGGTGGGAGAATAACATATTGTGCCGAGCGTATCAAGTCACCTTGCCCGAAGCATGGCGAGGGGACACAGCACTACGTTTCAGTGTCCATGTCGACATTCGGGACAAAAAAAGTGAAAAACCCCATGTCGACCTTTTTACTGTCGACCTTCCCCATGTCGTCCTAATGCTTGTCGACTTAATGATCCTTTCGACCTAACCCATGACTACCTTCAGTCATGTCGGCCATGTCATGTCGACCTACTGCCTGTCGACTTTGTTGCTGTCTATCCAATGACCTATACCCCACTGGAAGCCATGCTGTATGGGGCAACATTCCCCTTATTATATGCAAAGAGGTGACTTTCCCTCTCTTGTAGACAATGGGGAATTTTCCACTGGCCCTTTGACTAATTAGACCCTCTTTGCAAAATAATTTGTGGCCCATGGCACCCATGACATACCTACAAAAATTACCTGGAAGCTGAAAGCCCCAGTTCCTGTCCCCAGGGCCACCACTAGTAATGTTGGGGCCCGGGACTGACCTTCAGCCCGGGCCCCCAGTGGCACCCCCCCCCCCAATTACTTACCAGCGGTGGTGTAGCAGCATCTTCTCCCGGGACTCGGAGCACTCACTGGACAGTGCAGCCTGCAGAGCACCGAGCCCCTCTGTATCCTAGGCTCGGCGCTCTGCAGGCTGCACTGTATTGTGCGAGCCTGGCCGTCGGGTGAGGGCATTTGTGCGGGTTCGGGGGGTGGGGGTGGTGCCATGCCACTGTGGGCAGCTGCCGGGGCCCCTCCAGAGGCTGGGGCCCGGGACAGTTGTACCCCTGGCACCCCCCTGTCGGTGGCCCTGCCTGTCTCTGATCCCCAGCCTTGGGCCCACAGTCTTTATAGACTTTGTATCCCACAGGGTGCTTCTGTGCACAAAACTGGCATTTCTTTGTGCACCACTGTGCCACAACCCTACCATTGATGAGGCGATTCCTCACTGGTGACATTTCATGAGAGATCCTCTCTAGTGACATGTCCTCCCACATTACCAGCCACTCCTCTACCTTTCTATGCTGTGTGACTCATTGCCTACATCAGTGGGGAATGAGGGTGGGGCTGCCAGCTGTTACACGAATAAATGTTCAAATACCCACATTTACAAAAGTTATTGCAAGTTTTGTATTGACTTCCCTACTCTGGACAATTCTCCAGATGCTGATTTCATTCATTGTTTGTACATTACTTCACAGATTTCTTCCTGTTTTTTAAGCTACAATAGTAATAAAACTTAAATCTTATGCAATATAAAAAGTGTCAGTTCTGTCTACTGTTAATTAACAACATAAAAACCCCCCACTATAAACCCATATTGAACTAGCTGTTTCCCAATTATGTAAAGCCCCATAAACACCACCCGATGATGGCGTGGCAGATATGGTTTTGAGTTGGCATTTTTAGCGGATAGCTTGAGGATCTCTCAGTGTCAATTGATCTTGAGTGTCAATGTTGACACTCAAGGGGTTAACAGTATCGGTCGCAGCCGCAAGTCACCGATATTGAGTGTACACAATGAACGATATTGGTTAATCATTTTGTTCAGTGACATCACCGGGACTCGCTGAACATGCGGGTCATTTGGCTGTAAAGCCAAACTGATCTGCATGTTCAGCAGACGGGAGGGGTCATTAACGATGTGAGGAGTGCACATGGTTAACGGTATTGAGTGTACATACAAGAGGATAAAGTAAAATGGTACTTGTGAGTTATCCGGGCTGCCGTTTTTTTCATCGCGCCCGAAATCGGGGGCATCACGTCGGTCGTGGCCGGTATAAGGAGCCGCGACGCGATGCCCACGATTTCCCATAGACAGTAATGTTAAAAGACACGATGGACCCGATTTCCGACACGATTTCCCATAGACAGTAATGTTAAAAGACGCGATGGACCCGATTTCCCATAGACAGCAATGTTAAAATAAAATTACAATGTGAAATTGGCCAATATGTTTTTAAAAAAAAAGTTTCATGGCCCCCCACCACCGTTAACGCCACCCCGCTATTGACGCCAACCCGAAGCGTGGCGAGCGGCGGCGATACGCGTCCTCCGACCTTTTCATGCCCTACTATCCACTAGGGCGTGGAGTGAGAATAGAATAGTGTGGCGAGCGGACGCGGACACCTTCACAGGTATCTGCGTGCCCTTGCGGGCTTCACAGGTGTCCGCGTCCCCTCGCGGGGCTCGCTGCGCTCGCCACGCTTCGGGCTCGGTGGCTCGCTGCGCTCGCCACACTATTCTATTCTCACTCCACGCCCTAGTGGATAGTAGGGCATGAAAAGGTCGGAGGACGCGTACCGCCGCCCCTCGCGGGCTCGCTGCGCTCGCCACGCTTCGGGTTGGCGTCAATAGCGGGGTGGCGTTAACGGTGGTGGGGGGCCATGAAACATTTTTTTTAAAAACATATTGCCCAATTTCACATTGTAATTTTATTTTAACATTGCTGTCTATGGGAAATCGGGTCCATCGTGTCTTTTAACATTACTGTCTATGGGAAATCGTGGGCATCGCGTCGCGGCCCCTTATAACGGCCACGACCGACGCGATGCCCCCGATATCGTGTCTTTTAACATTACTGTTTATGGGAAATCGGGGGCATCGCGTCGCGGCCCCTTATAACGGCCACGACCGACGCGATGCCCCCGATTTGGAGCTAAATCGTGGGCATCGCGTCGGTCGAGTGTCCTTAAGTTAACCAAACTTAAGGACAAAATCGGCAGCCCGGATAACTCACAAGTACCAGTAAAATATATAATATGTCTGGGGCTTTAGTATCTCTACAATCTACATGAAATATCAAATTTATCAGTATGAGCAATGTGTACCTAGGCCAACATAGCTGCTTAAGGTCCCTGCATGTGGCAAGTGCATAAACACTGTGCAGCATGCAATCACTATGTTATGACATCCCAATTGACCCTGCTACTGGGCCAGAGGGGGGTGTCACTAGCAACCTATGGGTGCCCGCAGATCATTGGTACACACTACTGCATGATCGCAGTGGTGTATCAATCATCCCACAGACTCCACAGCAGCTTAGGCAGCCAGTGCCGATGGAGTCTGTGGGGGCACCAGGATGATGCTGTGCCGACAGTACATCAGGTGCTTATGATCATGGGGGCTTAGCTGTGCAAGCCTCCCTCCCTCCGCCCTCCCGTGTACTGCTATGAAGTCTGGGTGGAGAGACGCTGGAGAGGAGGCTCACAGGGAAGCTGATGACTTGGGATGCTTGCGCACCTAATTTAAAAAGAAGAAAAAAGGTGTGTTTAGGCTGCGCAGCTCTGTCTGCTACTATATATATGGGATACACATAGGGTTGCCACCTCTCCTGGATTTCCGGGAATCTCCCGTTTTTGGTGGCAACCCTCCCGGAGGCTTTTCCAGTCTTAAAAAGCCTCCGGTCGTGCCCCCCACATAATTCTTATTCACCGCTGCCGCCATTACGGAGCTGGCCAGACGCGCTCGCGAGATAATGTCATCATCTGGCGAGTTTCTGAAGGCCCGCTGCTGCGCCCACCCGTCCGTCAAGCGCTGCTGCTCCCGCCTGCCCGCCCAGCTCTGCCTGCCCGTCCAGCTCTGCCCGTCCAGCTCTGTAAAATGCTTATCCGGCTGCCTTCTCTTCTCTCCTGCCCTGCCCGCAAGCCAGCCCAGCCAGGTACATTTTTAACAGCCAGCTGGTTATATATAGATATATATATATATATATATATATATCTATATATATCCATACCTCCCAACTTCTTTGCTTCAGAAATAGGGACACTCGCGCGAGCGCCCGAAAAGGGGGCGGGCGTATGCAAATGAGGACGCGGCTTATGCTAATTAGCCGCGACCTCCTTTTCATACGAGAATAGACGCTGTGCGCATGCGCACAGCGTCTATTCTATTAGATTGGGGGGTCTCCCAACTGCCACCCCCCGCAGCGGGACAATGCCTGCCGCGGGAGGGACAGCTGGACAGGACCCGAAAATCGGGACTGTCCCGCTGTAATCGTGACAGTTGGGAGGTATGTATATCTATATCTATATATACAAGTTGGTGGGGTAGCCGGCACTCAGCTCCGTGTGGACCATGCGCCCCGTGCCTTCGGTAGAGACCCTGCGCAAGCTGGGTCTGTAAATGGACAGGGAGAAGTCAGCGGCACTGGGGTCTTAAATAAATGGATTGACGCTTGCCTCTGTGGATTGAAACGAGTTGGGAAACTGTGGAGGCACTTGACCCCTTGCCTGCTGGGACTGATACAACCTAGACCTTAACATCTATGTGGACAATCCGGATCTATCCACACCCAGGTTATATTCCATCTCTTGTGTATCTAGCCTCACTTCCAAGGTGAAGAAAGGCCTTCTCCTAATTATTGTATTACACTTTTTTATCTTTTACATGTTGGAGTGTTTTTTATGAATAAATATCTTTTTGGACACCATCTTGAGTGTTATAAAGAAACCTTGATGAGTCGCACTTCATTTTCCACAGTGAGTTGGGGTA
Organism: Crinia signifera; assembly: GCF_055691185.1. Classification (NCBI taxonomy): domain Eukaryota; kingdom Metazoa; phylum Chordata; class Amphibia; order Anura; family Myobatrachidae; genus Crinia; species Crinia signifera. The sequence goes on along the minus strand of NC_139218.1, from coordinate 134,081,476 downwards.
CGACCTTCGAAATTTCCCTTTAAAGATACCTTTATAGGAAAGATCTGCTGTTCTTTACTGTGAGTGGGGTACGACCTTCAATAGTCTTAAATATACCTTTATATGTGGGTTCTGCACCTCACTGAAGTGAGTTTTTCGGTACGACATTACTTCATACACTTGACGGTAGAAGGACACCTTTCCCTGAGAGTGATGCAACTGGGGCTTTTTTACTCTATATAGTTACATGTATTCTGATGCAAAGTACATTGTCTTCATTTTTTTCATGCCTCTCCATATGAACAATCTCATGGGACACTACTGAGATATCTAGGATCATCTGCATCTTCAGATCCTAAAACACAAAAGGAAAGTGACGTATATATTCATATTCATTGTTATCATTCACAAGCGCTTTGTAGACTCCACTTATAATTGTTTGTTCCATGATTTGTATTTGTGGGGAAGGTGATCCCCGATAATTGTTAGTTAGACAGAGCAGCTGTGCAAGGAGGTGAAGGAGCTGTACCCTATTTGTACACTAGTGCCTAACCCTAACCCCCTTACACCATCAATTAAATCTAACCCTCCTGCCTTGCGGCCTAACCCTAGCTCTCAACAGCCTAACTCTCCCTCCACACAACACACCGCAGCATACTTATTATTAGGCGCCGGGGGCTCCGTCGCCGCCTCCTGGTCCCGTCCGCTGCGTCTGTATCGCAGGGATGGCGGCCATCTTCTTCCGGCGATGTGTGCACGGAAGCGTCGGGCACGTTACTAGGCAACACCCCGAACTTCCGCCGCAAGCACCACAGCAGGGGGAACAGTATTCTCAGTGCACCTGACGTCACCACAGCGTCACAGGGGGCGGCACTTTTGAATAAAAGCCGGCTTGCCTGACAGTCAGGCGCCGGTTATAGCGTCTTGCTAGTCTCAGCATTGCCGTGTTTCTGGTCCTGGAATCTGCTTCAGAGTACCCTGTCTTGCTGGTTCCTTGCTGCAGTTGCTCCTGAGATTCGTGGGCACCCTCTGCTTTTGGAGTCCACGATCCTTGGAAGCTTGGAGGTCCTTATCTGTGGTCCAGTCATCTCCCAGATAAGTCAGGGGTCACCCTGCAAATACCTCTTTCCTAATCTTCCTCAGATCATTTCATCTTCTGAGCATTGTGTATATTTAATATCATCTTCTGAGCATTGTTGCCATTGTCTTTATTACATCATCCTCTGAGCATTGTTGCCATTGTCTTTATTATACCATCTTCTGAGCATTGTTGCCATTGTTGCATCTGTTATCACCTTTTGAACATTGTTGCCATTGGTTTCTGTATACCATCGTCACGCATTGTGGCGATTTCCCTCAGTCATCTCCTGGTGTAGTTCCCCTTGGGAGTCTGGGGCCCCTGGCCTGGTGTGGGCTTTAGGTAGCTGTCCCCCTGCTCTCCTCTGGCCTTGGTGGGCGTGTTGTCTTTCTCCAAGACCAGGTGGCATCGGGGTTGGAGCCGGACTAACTGGCTCCTTTGGACGCGGCTATTATTGGCAAAGCCTAGTTCCGCACACGTCCGCCAACCCCAGCTCGAGGCAACGGAGGTAGGGCTGGCTAGGTGGATCCCGGACCCTTACATTATAACCGGCCCAAAGATACTAAGGTATCGGGGTCATTTGAGTCCAGTCAGGCTCATTCTAGTTTGTTTAGAAACACGGGGGAGAGGGTGATACCCGCACCAGTCTTTCAATCAGTGGGACTTTCTTATCTCCTCAAATGCTAATATTCAAATGGAAAAAGTGTCCTTATTGTATTTGATAGTCGGAGGTGCTACCTACTACTTGTATATCTATACACAACACACACAGGGAAAGAAAGTATAATGTAGGTGCACTGGAAGTCCTTTTTTAAGTTACATAAAATTTAACTTTTAATATTTTTATATTAAAATTCGGTGAAATATTAAAACAAATAGAAAGAAATAAAGAGCAGAAATAAGATTTAAAATGTAATGGCCGTCGCTCAGCTCCGTCTCTTATTTTTCAGGTTAACAGTATTCCTGTATGTTCCTAATATAAAGTGACAGTACTTGTACTTCTCAAATAACTGTCACCTCGGCTCAATAAGCCTCCCAATAAGGGATAAATAATTTTTTATATATATTCTGTGTGCTATCAAAATTTGTCGTGACACAAATGTGTCTTCCTTTATAAGTGATATTTCACTAGCACAATGTGGTTGAGGGCAAGTTAATAGGCAGTTTTGTGGGAAGACATCCGTCTTACTGTGTGGGTGGGAATAGCACTATCAGGATGGTATGCAGTGTGTATATATACCACCAATCGTCCAATATAAGGTGCTTGTAGGTATGTGTGTTAGGAACACATTGTTTCGCCCAACAATATATAGTTTAGACTAAGGATACAGTGTTCCAATTATGTCATGGATAACCTTGTTGAGACTAGGGGAATATTATGGTTGTCCGCCGCTTTTTACTGTTCGGCTTTCACCCTCTTCATACAAAGTTTCCTAAATACAGCTGTCTCTGGTTTTTACACTGTGCCTGAGTTTTAGGGGATATTTAGATATTAGCTACTTTTTAATTAGTAAGCTATTACCCCACTCCCACAGTGTTTAAAGGTGTCTAGATTGTATCAGACCCTTAGATATCCTTTTATTGTATTTCGACAGCAATCACTATTTGCTGTTGAGCTAAGGGAAATATATCTCAGCCTTATATTTTTAAGCTTTTTTTACCCCACTCCAAACAGCTTCTTATTGTGGTTGTTACACTTAATATTGGACGGTGTGTATGGAAGGCACCAATCTTCCAATCTCCGCTTAATTCGAAATTCAGAGATTCCTTGGTACGATAAATGAGTACAAATGTATTATTGATGGCTTTGCACATCTGTATGTTGTATTTCATAAATTTGACATATTGTAACCACTTTATTTTATTCGGCTAATGGTCCCACATATGACATTTTTATTAGGAGGATGCCGCAATTTTTTGTGTGTCTGTGGCACAGTCAATTGAAATTTATTTTCTATTATTCTTTATTTTTACCATCTCAGTGCATTTCCCACACATCTAATGTTTATTCTCTTGCACAGATAGAGTTTACATGGGATACACTGACGGTCTGGAACAGTGTTATAGGGCTGCTTAGATTTGGGGTTAATTTAAGCACATATAATTGCCGTTAATATGTGCCAGTTTTTATCCCCACATAGCCCTTATATTATTGCCGTACTAATCTTACTGATATCCCTGTCCGTTAAGACGGACTTACAGCGGCTGTTAAGTCCGCACTTGAGATGTAGCGAGGCGGCTACACAGATTGCCGCTCGCTTGTTGTGTGCGGCTTTTGTAATAGCAGCAGCCGGCTGTCAGCTACACACTGCGCTTGTGCCCGGCTCTGCTCTGCTCGCCCGTTGTATACGGCTTTTGCAGTAGCAGCAGCCGGCTGTCAGCTACAAGCTGCGCTTGTGTCCGGCTCTGCTCCCACTCGCTGCCTATACAGTTTACCCACTTAATTTCAATTACCACATCTAAGTTACAACAATTTGATACATATTTTAACATATAGGAACATTCTAGTTTGTACCCGGGCCTTCAGATACTTGGGTTATGGACACCGCCTCAGGAAACCCCGCTCAGGTACTCTCTGACCAGGTCCGCCTCCTTACCCAGCAGATGGTGGAGTTGTCCCTGCGGGTTGAGACTCAGGAGGAGGTTAGGAGGGTATCCCCCAATCTGTTACCAGCACTTAAGGAGCCTAAGATGAATTTACCCGATCGTTTTTCCGGCGATCAGAAACTGTTTTTTAACTTTAGGGAAAGCTGTAAGCTTTATTTTAGGCTCCGTCCCTTGTCTTCCAGCTCTGAGACCCAGAGGGTGGGTCTGGTGGTCTCGCTGCTCCAAGGGGACCCACAGACCTGGGCCTTTGGATTGGGGCAGATAGTCCTGAACTCAGGACCGTGGAAGCCTTTTTTACAGCCATGGGGGTTCTTTATGACGACCCAGACAAAGCGGCGTCTGCAGAGGCTCATATCAGGGCTCTGAAGCAGGGTCGCCGCACAGCAGAGGCTTACTGGTCTGAATTTTGCTGTTATGCTGGGGATACTACATGGAATGATCCTGCACTGCGGAGCCAATTCCGTCTTGGCCTTGCAGATCAGGTAAAGGACTTCCTAGTTCAATATCCAGCCTCAGCCACCCTGGATGACTTAATGCAGTTGGTCATCCGCATTGACAGGTGCATATGGGAGAGACGCTCCGAGCGGGAGTTGCCTTCTTGTCCTCCTTCCGATTCTGGAAGGGAGTTAGTGGTTGAGGGCGATGAACCCATGCAGATTGGGGCCTCTCGGTTATCCAATCAGGAAAAAGCACGCCGACGGTCTTTAGGGTTATGTCTGTACTGTGGGGGCAAGGGACATCTTGTAAATACATGCCCAGAGCGTCCGGGAAATGCCAAGGCCTAGAGGTTAGGGGAGGAATCCTCTCAGGCCAATCCAGTTTATCTCCCAATAACTCTCTTTTATTGCTTGTATGTTTAGGTCTTGGGGTACAACGCTGGGAGTCCCTAGCGTTCGTGGATAGTGGAGCAGCCAGAAATTTTATTGATTCCCGGTTGGTCCACAAGCTAGAAATTCCACTGGTACCACTGCCATCTAGGATTTCTGTTTTTGGGTTAGATGGTAGTCTTCTTCCCAAGGGAATAATCTCCCATCGTACGGTACCTCTGAACCTAAACATAGGCTCCATGCACTCTGAGACACTAGAATTTTTAGTAACTCATAGCCCCTTGGCTCCGGTGGTTCTTGGTCTGCCCTGGTTAAGACTGCATAACCCTCATTTTGATTGGCGGACTGGAGAATTATTGCAATGGGGAGAGTCTTGTATCACTTCTTGTCTGCATCGTCCTGTCCGGGTCTCTACCCTGGGTAATACATTGCTCCCTCACCATTACACCTCTTTCTCAGATGTCTTTTCTAAGAAAGAGGCAGATACATTACCGCCTCATAGGCCCTATGATTGTGCCATAACTTTGTTGCCTCAAGTTAAACTCCCCAAGGGTCGCCTGTACTCCCTTTCATTACCCGAGGCCAAAGCTATGGAGGAATACATAAAGGAAAACTTAAAGAAAGGCTTTATCCGACCCTCTAAGTCTCCCGTTGGGGCGGGTTTTTTCTTTGTTGCCAAGAAAGATGGGACCCTACGCCCATGTATTGATTATAGACAGCTTAACCTTATTTCTGTAAAGAACTCGTACCCCCTACCATTGATCTCTGTCTTGTTCGACCAGCTTTGTTCGGCCACTATATTCTCCAAGATCGATCTCCGGGGGCTTATAATTTGATACGTATCAACGCAGTAGATGAATGGAAGACCGCTTTTAATACCCACACAGGGCACTATGAATATCTCGTCATGCCCTTTGGGCTAGCCAATGCCCCTGCAGTCTTTCAAGACTTCATCAATGATGTTCTTCGCGAGTTTTTAGGTATTTTTGTGGTGGTCTACCTCGATGATATTCTAATTTTCTCCTCCAATCTTGAACAACATAGGGGTCATGTAAAAGCGGTGCTACAAAAATTGAGGGAAAACTGTCTTTATGCCAAGCTCGAGAAGTGCGAGTTCGAGGTTAGCAGTATCTCCTTCCTTGGGTATGTTATTTCCCCAGAGGGGTTTTGTATGGATCCCACTAAGCTTCAAGCAATCCTTGATTGGGTTCAATCCACGACACTGAAAGCAGTCCAGAGGTTTTTAGGATTCGCTAATTACTATCACAGGTTTATCCCTGCGTTTTCGATATTGTCGCTCCTATTGTTGCCCTCACAAAAAGAAGGGCGAATCCTGCTATGTGGTCTTTGGAGGCTCTTAATTCTTTTTCCAGACTCAAGAGAGCGTTCGTGTCTGCCCACATTTTACGCCATCCCAATCCTGGCCTTCCTTTTATTTTAGAGGTTGATGCTTCTGAGATTGGGATAGGGGCCGTACTTTCTCAAGTCGACCCCAAGGATGGTCGGCTTCACCCTTGTGCTTTCCACTCTCGGAAATTTTCGGCCGCAGAGTGTAATTACGATGTGGGAAACAGGGAACTCCTTGCCATTAAGTGCGCTCTAGAGGAATGGAGGCACTGGTTAGAGGGAGCCAAATTTCAAGTTACCATCTTCACAGATCACAAGAACCTCTCTTATCTGCAGGATGCCAAGAGGCTAAATGCCCGCCAAGCCAGGTGGGCGTTATTCTTCGCATGTTTTAATTTTCTCATAACCTTCAGGCCTGGGGCTAAGAACACCAAGGCTGATGCCTTGTCCAGAAGTTTTCTTGGTCTTCAGGAGAGAGATGCCATTCATGAGCTCATTATTCCTGCCTCCCGGATCTGCGTGGGACTCACGCAGACCCTCCTGGACAAAGTCTTGTTGGCACAGGCAGCAGCACCCGAGCGCACGCCGTCCGGAAGGTTGTTCATACCTCCCAGACTCCGGGAGAATTTTTTTTCTGAATTTCATGCTCTGAAGTCGGCAGGTCATCCGGGAATGTCCAAAACATTGGAGTTAATGTCCCGCTCCATCTGGTGGCCAGCTATGAACAAGGATTTGGATATCCTGGTTAAGTCCTGTGAGGTTTGTGCCAGAAACAAGTCCCTCCGCATGCCTCCCACGGGTCAGCTTCTTCCATTAAAAGTACCATCTAGACCATGGACCCATATTTCCATGGATTTCATTGTAGATTTACCCCTCGCTTCAGGTCATGATACCATTTGGGTGGTGGACCGTTTCAGCAAGATGGCTCATTTTATTCCCCTGATCGGTCTTCCATCTGCTCAAAAGTTAGCCTCCTTGTTCTTGCTTCATGTTTTTCGTCTCCATGGTCTCCCGTCAGATATTGTCTCGGATAGAGGCGTTCAATTTGTTGCCAGGTTCTGGAGATCACTTTTTTTCTGCTCTGGGGATCAACCTGAGCCCATCTTCAGGATATCATCCTCAGTCTAATGGGCAGACAGTGAGAGTTAACCAGACTCTGGAGCAGTTTTTAAGATGTTACGCCTCTAAGTGCCAAAATAATTGGCTCGAGAATTTACCCTTGGCAGAATTTGCCTATAACAATGCATGGCATACTGCTACCAAGATGTCTCCTTTTTTTTTGTAATCTTGGTCAGCACCCCAGAGCGAACTCTTTTGATTCTGGACCTTCTGGAAACAGTTCCTGGTTATCAAAGAAGAGAAACGTTTGGAGTAGAGTTCGCAAGGCACTGCTTGTGGCTTCTTCTTCTGCCAAGCGCTTCTTCGACCGTCACAGGAGACCTTGTTCTTTCAAGACAGGGGACTGGGTTTGGCTCTCGACTAGGAACATTAATCTTTGTCAGGCATCACAGAAGCTCGGACCCCGCTTTATTGGTCCATTCAAGATCATTGGTCAAGTCAACCCAGTGGCCTTTAGACTCCAGCTTCCACGAACCATGAAGGTTCATAATACTTTTCACTGTTCTTTACTCAAACCCGCAATCCAACCCAGGTACCGGCGTCCTGCACCGGTTCTTGTCCAAGGCCACAAGGAGTTTGTCGTTGAGAAGATTCTGGTTCTTCTGCAACCAACTTAAATTCTTGGTACATTGGAAGGGTTATGGTCCGGAGGAAAGATCCTGGATTCGGGATGGTAGGCTTCATGCTCCATCCTTAAAGATTAAGTTTTACAAAGAGTTCCCTGATAAACCCAGGCTTGGGGGTCTCTTGACCCCTCCTCAAGGGGGGGTACTGTTAGGCGTCGCGGGCTCCGCCGCCGCCTCCTGGTCCCATCCGCTGCTTCTGTATCGCAGGGACGGCGGCCATCTCCTTCCGGCGCTGTGTGCACGGAAGCGTCGGGCACGTTGCTAGGCAACGCCCCGAACTTCCGCCGCAAGCGCCACAGCAGGGGGAAGAGTATTCTCAGCGCACCTCGCGTCACAGCGTCACAGGGGGGCGGCACTTTTGAATAAAAGCCGGCTTGCCTGACAGTCAGGCTCCGGTTATAGCGTCTTGCTAGTCTCAGCATTGCCGTGTTCCTGGTCCTGGAATCTGCTTCAGAGTACCCTGTCTTGCTGGTTTCTTGCTGCAGTTGCTCCTGACATTCGAGGGCACCCTCTGCTTTTAAAGTCCACGATCCTTGGAAGCTTGGAGGTCCTTATCTGCGGTCCAGTCATCTCCCAGATAAGTCAGGGGTCACCCTGCAAATACCTCTTTCCTAATCTTCCTCAGATCATTTCATCTTCTGAGCATTGTGTATATTTAATATCATCTTCTGAGCATTGTTGCCATTGTCTTTATTACATCATCCTCTGAGCATTGTTGCCATTGTCTTTATTATACCATCTTCTGAGCATTGTTGTATCTGTTATCACCTTTTGAGCATTGTTGGCATTGGTTTCTGTATACCATCGTCACGCATTGTGGCGATTTCCCTCAGTCATCTCCTGGTGTAGTTCCCCTTGGGAGTCCGGGGCCCCTGGCCTGGTGTGGGCTTTAGGTAGCTGTCCCATTGCTCTCCTCTGGCCTTGGTGGGCGTGTTGTCTCTCTCCAAGACCAGGTGGCATCGGGGTTGGAGCCGGACTAACTGGCTCCTTCGGACGAGGCTATTATTGGCGAAGCCTAGTTCCGCACACGTCCGCCAACCCTAGCTCGAGGCAACGGAGGTAGGGCTGGCTAGGTGGTTCCCGGACCCTTACACTTATATTTTGGATATCAGCTTTTGGCATCCACATCTTGATGTGTTTTGATGTTCCATGCCAGCATCCTGACTACATCCCATATTTAACAGGCATTTATGATGTGTGGTATAATGGGCATTATGGTGTAGCATAATGTGTAATGGGCATTATGGTGTGGGGCATAATGTGTGAGAGGCATTTCTATAAGGAAGAAAAATACAAATAATGTAGGGGCATGAATCAGGAAAAAATAATTTCCCCTGTGGCCAATGTCTGGGCATGCAAATCTGGGGTTTTATTTTCCTGCAAGGCTACACATCCTTTCTGGAACATTTGCGTAAATCCGATATTTTTTAAATGTCTAAGGGGGGAGGGGTTAAGTGTGAGGGGGTAAGGGTGTGTGTGCGTGGGGGAGGGGGGTTCACATTTTTACTGTTCACACTGAGCCAAGTTGCCTAGACACAGCCCAGAAACTTTTTTTTTTGCAGGGGGGGATAAAAATCTTTGCTTTCCAGAATGTGGTCACTAATGCTGGGGAGAACATGGTCACAGAGCATGCCACTGATAAATAAAACATTGGGTCATTGTTCTAATAGGTCAACGGTGTCTGTTGACCTCAAAAGGTCCACATGCACAATGGGGACATAGCCAAATGTTGACAGGTCGATAGTGGACACATGAAAAGGTTGACATTCATTTTTCTTTTTATAGTTTTTTTAGTGACAATTTCTAGATTTCTGCAAATGGACCCCAAATTAGTGTACTGTGTTCCCTTACAGCAGGGAACTACACATTCCAGCATGCCCTGCTACAGTTTTGCTATTTGGCTATGCTAAAACTGTTGCAGGGTATGCTTGGATGTGTCGTTCAACAACAGCTGGAGGGCTGAAGGTTCTCCATCTCTGCCTTACTGGGTTTGATTTGGCCGCCATGTTTCAGTGTGCCTAACTTTTACCATTCGCAATCGGAGTCCATGTAGAGCAGGCATTCCCAACCACGGTCCTCAAGGCACACCAACAGTGCAGGTTTTAGTGATATCCAGGCTTGAGCACAGGTGACTTAATTAGTACCTCAGTGACTCTGATTAAACCATCTGTGCTGAAGCCTGGATATCACTAAAACCTGCACTGTTGATGTGCCTTGAGGACCGTGGTTGGGAAAGCCTGATGTAGAGCATACTTGCCTACTTTCACATTCACCTATCCTCTCCAGGAGAAGCCCGGAGAGGCAACAAGTCAGGGGGGCGGGAGCAAGGCTGACATCACTTGGCCCTGCCCTAATGCCGGAAAACTCAGTGATTTGCAGGCTGTGGAGAGGGTGCGGGGCTTAAATGATGCAAAATGCCGCGATCGCTGGTGCTATTACCACAAAGCGGGAGACTTGCCTACCTTCCCGGGGGGGCCGGGAGGTGGACTCCATTTCCAGGAGGCTCCCGGCCATTCCGGGAGGGTAGGCAAGCCTGATATAGACGGTAAAGTATGTACATTTCAAAAAGAGAAAAAAACTCATGTTGACCTCTTCGCATGACTCTGGGTAGCGTTGCTGGATCGTAGGGCCTGTATTTATCTTCAGATCAATATTGATCTCTCATTTGTAAATCATAATGGCACAATAATGGTCGGGGAAATCAATCTTTTTTTATTTGTTCAATTACTAATTTGGAAATGCACATGGAATGCTATCTTCATTCACAGAATGCAAAAAAAGAAAAACCTTCAGAAGATAACTGGAATAAAATTCTCAAATAGAATGTGACGTTTTTGTTTATGTTTATAAAATATAAAAGCTTACGGTTGTGTAGCATGCCCTCTACTGGGAAATCACAGAATTGCATATAATCACTAAAGAAAGTGTCCCCCACCACACTACTTGCAAATTCATGTACGTGATACAATTCTGTTTGCACTTTTGAGCTATAGAGGACCATTCACAGTCACTAGAACATTTCCTCCCAGTGGCCAAATCATAGAAAAAGTTAAATAGCCAAATAAAAATGTGTGAAAATGTGTTTTAATGCAAATCTTATACAAAATTCAAAGTTCCATATTTTTCATTTTGTTCATGCCCTTTATTAATTGACTTTTAATTAAATCAGTCTTTCAGATATAGCTGAGCAGTAAGGTTGCAAGTGGCTTAACCCTTTGATTGCCAAGTAATTTGTTTTTATTCTCTGGAATAATTTTGTATACTACTATTTTAAATAGTAGTATTCTGAAAGTGCTTTAAAGCCTTGAGAAATGTTTTCCTATTTCTTTTCTCTCCAGACTTGTTTAATCCTTTGAGTGCCATGGGAATCTGTCAAAATAGGTGTGAAAAATGTCAAGCAAACCTTTTTTATTAACCCTTTGAGTGCCAACGTTGCTGTGAGAGATCCTCAAAATATCCGTTAAAAATGCCAACGCTGCTCACAGCGACTGTTCGTTTTTTTGGGTGCAATATTTAACTAAACTTCAATTCATTGACCTGGCTGTATTTGTAATTCTTTAAAATGAAAGAACAGTCGCTGTGAGCGACGCTGGCATTTTTAGCGGATATTTTGAGGATCTCTCACCGCTACGTTGGCACTCAAAGGGTTAAAACACTTCACCTACATTAAGGGTAGCTCAAGAATTTTCTTTTTGTAGTGATAGGGATTCCTGCAAGGTGTTGGCTTAAGGTTTTACATAAAAGTTTAGTTAGAAAGAAAAATAGGACATAAAAAAAAAAGTAAATACATAAAAGAACAACCGTTTTTTCTCAAACACAGATATAAAAAGACAATTATTATCATTCTTTATTAATATGGCCTGGTAAGAGGTCCGCAGCACCTTACAGGGTACATAAGCAGTATAAACAGAAGAAGAGCATGGACATGGGATTACACATTGCAACAACAGTCATAATACCCAAATAAGCAGATAGGTTTGCAGAACCCAAGCAGTGGGAGGAGCAGTGGGAGGAGATGATAGTAGAAGTAAAGGAAGGAAAAGCCCATGCTGGAAGAGAGCCCTGTTCATGAAAGCTTACAGGGGTTTTTTAATCACCAATGATGTGGACAACTGTCACCACCATTGGTTTATCTACTGCCATTGCAGTGGGCTCAATGGTCCTAGGGCCCGGATGAAAGGGGGCCTGTTGTGAACTGAAAGTCAAAACAAGGCTTCACCTTCAGGCCAAGTCTAATTTTTTAGGTAAGGAGACAAATTTTGGCACCCCTCACTGTGAATATTATGGGTGGGTGGAGTAGCAGTTGGCTCACCCACATAAAGCCAAATCCACATACACTAAAAAAATACAGCTTTTTAAAATGCTCATACTCTTGAGTGCAGTCATCCAACACACACTCATGATTGCAACCCCCTCCAACTGGTGTTCACCCAAGTCTCCAGAACCTCCCAGACCCCTGACCTGCAAACCCAAGTGTAGCACTCACCACCATCTGTGCCCCTCAGTGCAGTCCTCCCTAACACGCACATTATGAGAGTAGTACAGTGTGTGTGTGTGTGTGTATCTATCTATCTATCTATCTATCTATCTATCTATCTATCTATCTAATGTTTTTGTGGCACTTCATTCTTCAAGTCAAAATCTCTGCCTGGTGCCTTCTCAATAAGTAATGTAAGGTAGTTTTGGAATGGCACCCACAGACTTTAGTTTTATTTGGAAAAGTTGTCATCAGGAATACAGAACAAAAGCATGCCTTACCTTAAATAACAGTTCAGAGGGGTGCCAGTCGGGATCCCGACAGGCATTCACCCGACATCGGGATCCCGACTGTCAAAACACGACAGCCGGGTTCCTGACAGCCGTCGGCAAATTCCCTCGTGGAGGAAGAGGGAGAATAGGTGGCTCGCGTAGCGAGCCACCGTGCCCGCAAGGGGCTTTGTTAAGCTTGCCATGCTGTCTGGGTCCGGCAAGTCGGGATCCCGACGTCGGGACAATGACTGTCCGGATCCCGGCTGTCGGGCCCCTATACCACCCCTGTTCAAAGACCCAGTGCCAATTGTGTGCAAACACCCATTTCCAGAGTACTGGTGATATCATCAGCTGAAGACCATCCCACCGCTATGATGTCATTATCCAGAGACGAGGTTTAGTGTCTAACCATCACCATAGTTACTTACGAAATAGACAAAGCAGTTTTCAAGTCTGTATGAAAAACAACATATATCATTAAGACTTGCGTTATGTTAGTTTGTATAAAACCCTTTTGAGTCAAAGGCATATTAAATTTTACAACGCAACAAATAGATACTTTATAGATCTAAACCTAGCATTCCTCATGCAGACTCCATTTTGTATCTTGTCAAATGCAGTGCATGTTCTTTTAATTAATGTACTTTCTAAAATAATATTCAAACACAAATCTTGCAGTAGAATTGTATCTACATAGTTTCTGGAATGCATTTAAATAAAGACTGGCTCATGACCTTCAGAGAGAAGAAGGAGCATTTCGGGAAGTATTGCTTGCTGTAGAATTAAATACTCGTTTTTCCAACCTGCTTTAGAATGTAACCAGGATAAGAAATATAACTTCATGTATAACATACAAAATGCTATTATACTCACACTTGCCTTGTAAGAGACCCCTTTGAACCCTATAATAATCGGGTCTCCTCCTTGAATAAATGAATACCCATTTTCCATTTGCAAGCCGGGTCGCACCCAGGATTTTGTACCCGGGTACAACCCGGCTGGCAAACCCTTTCACACTGGTGCCCCGATCAGGCATAAAGCCGGGCAGGTGATGTCATCGGGAGGCAGGGCCTGGGCAGTGCTGGGAGATGAGAGCATTTCCCAGGGCGGCTTCTGTATTGCATCGACTCGGGTTACCTGTTTGCACTGCCCTTGGACCCGGGAGCATCCCATGTCCAACCCAAGTATCTATCCGAGTCATTTTGCATTTCCACTAGCAAAAAAATCCAGTGTCCATGCACATACCCACGCATCAACCCGGGTTATTTTTGCTAGTGGAAAAGTGGTAGTGGTAATAAAGATTTCTTTCACCACCAACTGCGTGGTTATCTTACACACATCACAAGCTCTGATCGCCATAAGATTATAGAGAAGTTAGTAATATAGATTCCACATCTTGGAGGATCCCCAAGGTATTCTTATCTGCACTGTCTACGGATATCAAAGAGGACTAACCCAGGTGAGTAGTTTTCTGCTCAATGTTGACCTCTGCTATTTTGAAAACTGCTTAGGGCTAGTTGTAATGAGCTTCAAAAAGTGATAAAATGGAGAGTGATAAACAGTCAGTCATTCAGCTTGTAACTGCCATGTTACAGGCTAGATGTGAAAAATTACAGGTAGGAGCCGATTGGCTGATTGGTTTATCACTTTCCACTTTATCACTTTTTGAAGCTTGATACATCTGGTCCTTAAGGTGCCCATACACTAGTAAGATTTATCTTCAGATCTGGCTGGTTGGAACAAACACATGGTTATGGATGAGTGACAGTTTGTCAGTTTTCCAGCATTTCCAAGCAAATGGTCAACTGTCATTTGCTCTCATCCATAACCATGTTTTTGTTCCAGCCAGACAGATCTGCAGATAAATCTGCGTGTGTATGGCCACCTTCTGTGCAGAGAAGCAGGTACAGAATAACTGATTTATTTTGTGTATCTCAGATGCCTGAAACTTTTGTTTTAAAATTACATGTCTAAGGTATCTTTAAACTTTATTTGCAAGCTTCAATTCTCTTGAACCCAATTCTAGGTTTGAATGCTAAGAGTGCTAAAATGGTACTGTTTTTATAGAGTGGTATGTACCATTGTTCCATACCTCCCAACTTTCGTTGCCCACTAGCCGGGACAGTGCTGCTGCGCGCCGGAGGTGCGCCGAAATTTTCGGGGGTGTGGCCTAATTTGGGGGCGTGGCCTATACTCGCGGCTCCCCCCGCAAGGCCACGCCCCCATTTTGCCGCTATGGGGGCATGACCCAGAGGCTCTGTGAGCCTCTAGCCATGCCCCCAGCCCCCTGGCTGCGGGAATAGACGCTGTGCGCATGCGCACAGCGTTTATTCCCCGCTGCTTAGCAGCCGACAGGGGGGACTCCCGACAGCCCCCCCCACACCGCGGGACACTGCCGCCCGCGGGTGGGACATCGGGACAGCCCCTGACAATCGGGACTGTCCCGATAAAATCGGGACTGTTGGGAGGTATGTTGTTCTTCAACAAACTTGTAATTGTTTCCCTGATTGTTGGGTGTGTTAGCCCATTGATATCTATGATATTTATTTGATTTCTATTGTAAATAGCAGTAGAAGTGCCTATTGCCTTTTTGTAGGTTGCAATATTGACAGTACATGACTGCAAACCTGTTCTCCAGGAAGGTCATAGTATGTCCAGTTCTAAGGAGATTGTGCTTGACTTCTAACCATGATATTCCACACCAGACAGGGTTGCGATTGACCCAACACCAGTACCCAAACACACATACTCCCCAATGTAACTTGTAGTAAAGGTCCACAATGTACTGTACCCATTACAATAGATTATAATTATAGTCCCAGCTGCTAGCGTGGATGGTCAAATACAATACAGGTTGAGTATCCCGTATCTGGAGATCTATTATCCAAATTATTCCAAAAACCGTGTTTTTTGGGAATAATTAAAAATTTTTATGGTACTTTTGTATTATCTGGGTGCCTGATTTTTTCATTGCACGTTAAAAAATCGCGCTGCATCGCATCGCATACAATCATATCGCATGCGATGCGATGTAACGCGATTGGACCCGATTTTTAATCGTACACCCACCCTGATGGGCGATTAGTATGTTAAATGGCCCCCCATTGTTAACGCCACCCCACTATCAACGCCAACCCGAAGCGTGGCGAGCGCAGCGGTACGCGTCCTCCGACCTTTTCATTCCCCCACTATCCACGTCAGCGTGGAGTTGATTTAATATAGTGTGGCGAGCGCAGCGAGCCACCGAACCCGAAGCGTGGTGAGCGGACGCGGAATACATATGGAGTAATACGCGTCCCCTCGCCACGCTTCAGGCTCAGTGGCTCGCTGCGCTCGCCACACTATATAAAATCAGCTCCACGCCGACATGGATAGTGGGGGTATGAAAATGTCAGAGGACATGTACCGCCGCCGCTCGCCACGCTTCGGGTTCACGTTGATATTGGCCTGGTTATGGGCCTTGTGGACACATTCACAACATCCAATATCATTCATATCTGACACATTAATGACAACAGGAGTTAAGGAATAACTGTATTAATGTAAAGAACAAAATGAAGAAATATCAGCAATAAATAGATTACAAACAAACATAATGATTAAATATAACAATAATTAAAGTACAACAAGAAGAAATATAATAATCATAAATACCCATCATTACTTCATCATCAAACTTAGTGCGTGTAAAATGCGGGTAAATGGGCTGTCACCCGCCAGACACTTTCGCCACACAAACTCCTGCATATAAGAGTCAAGGTGATGGCGGGCTGTGCCATCCCCATAGTCTTTCTATAGTTTGGGTATGTGCTCTAGTCTGGGGGTCAACAAAGTTGTATTTGTGATTCACAATCAAATGATTATATCCATCACGCTCAAGTTCACTAGTATTGTAGGCACGCCAGCAATCACTCACAATTGTCGTGCCAGGCTTGATGTGCTGTGTAATCGCGGCCATCAGTGTTGTGGCATCTCGTTGTTCAACAGGCAGCATGAAGCATTCACCTGTTTCGCGGCAGACTCCTCCAAAGACCCACTGCTGTGCGAGAACTCTGCCGACATTTGCTTGTCTCCTCACAAACAGCGTCTCGTTGGTCTCTATGATTCTGCCTGTTCCCCCGATGCGGCGTTGTGGCTGGAACAAGAGGTCGCGTTCACATGCCTCCTGCATCAATGTGTTGTAGAACACAGCCCTCTTGTTTGAAATGTTAAGGTGCTTGTCGCAGAAGTCTATCGACGTTAGTTCCTCACTCCAGCAGAAAATGAAACGGATAATCTTCACGAATGGAAGTCTGCATCCAGGGTGAAACAGTGAGGCCCGCAGACTTTCCTTTTAGGCGCAGCTTTTAACATAGCAGCGCCATTTCTGCTCCTTGATGGACAGCATCGGGTGTCCGTTTGGACAGGTGGCTGTCGCTGGAAGAAGGCCATGGTCCTGCATGAACAGCATCCTCTTCCGTCTGGGGCAGCCTGAATATACTGACCGACGAAGCCATAAATGAAGGTATCGTTAAATACGATGAAATGGACCGATATCCAAACAAATCCGCTCGAAATCCGCCAAAAAACTCCTCACAAAACCTCTCGTAAACACTACCACAGCAAAGCACTTGTTATCTCCTCATAAAACTCCCTCAGAGTGAAATTCTGCCAGATGTGGCAGAGGGCGGGATTACGATTGGGCGGGATGGGTTAATATCGCATCGCATTGTATACCATAAAATTGCATGTGATGCGATGCAATTTTGTCTTTAGTAGCACCTCCAGCTAATTTCAAGGGAAAATGGGGTGAAATCGGGCGCCCAGATAATACACAAGTACCAAAAAAAAATTTCATAGCACCCCAATGCCAATGGTTTCTTATTTATAATTAAATTTTTTTTTTTAAATGAAGTACTTTGTGTTTATATGTAATCATTTATGCAGCGAGGGACAAGGTTCACATTCCTGTTTGTCCACATATGTTATGATTGGAAGCCACAACCACTGGTTTTGCCAAACACATTGACCATGAATCATTTCTTTTGGCCCTGGACCACCAACCAAAGGCACCCCTGCCAGTGTCCTGAAGCACCCCAAGGTGCAGTCTTTTTAGGCTGACTCACATATTGCAGACAATGGATACCTTCTGCATCCAGTCACTTAAGGGACACAACACGGTCCTTGTTAACTGTCACCTGCACCGATTGACGTTTTCTCTGTGTTTAAGCAAGACATTGTTAGTGCTACAGCGTTAAACATTGATCTGCTGCTAGACTCACTAGATATGATGTAGCTCTGCTGACACAATGTAAAGTCACTTTAAGATGATGGAACATTGACTTATGCGTCCCTAATTCCAGCAAGAGTAAAAAAAACGGGAGAATTGATAATATTTCTCCATGTACAAGTAACTGTGACTGTACTGATGTACTCAGCTGCCAGTAGTTCCGCCCCTGGATGTACTGATAAAAAAAAGAAGTAAAAGAAGCTCTACCTAATTACACAGGCCTGTACCTAACAGAAGGCAGAAGGCAAACATATACCCAGACTCCATATGCAATTTGTGCAAGTTTATGGTCCAATCTGGAAGAGCAGAAACTTATTAAAATCAGCAGAAACACCAGTCAACCATGCAGGTTGCATCAAGGCTTTGTTCACAGCTTTTCAGCTGCCCTCTAGGCTTGTAGTAGCCAAGATAAGGTACATAATTAAGACACTACTTCAGGGTGAGCCCATGTGCATGTGGTAACCCAATCCCCTAAATTTGACAGAATCACACTCCATCAGCTTCAAGAGACAGGCTTCAGATAAGGAACCAAGAATGCCTAGTAATTGTAAGGAGCATAATAAATAGAAGAGTGCCACAAAGGTCATACAACCTCTTAAATGCTCAGGGTTAGCTTGTTTTACCTGTTCAGCATTGCCTTGTTGCAGGCATTCCCAACCACGGTCCTCAAGGCACACCAACAGTACAGGTTTTAGTGATAGCCAGGCTTTAGAACAGGTGACTTAATTAGTACCTGAGTGTTTCTGATTAATCCATCTGTGCTGAAGCCTGGATATCACTAAAACCTGCACTGTTGGTGTGCCTTGAGGACCGTGGTTGGGAAAGCCTGCCTTGTTGGTTTGAAAATACCAAGACTAATGTCTGAAATAATCTTCAGGTCTGGTGTTCTAGAAGTCATAGAAAGTGATAGTTATGGTATAATAGATCTACAATGTCTAGGTCTACAGTCATACAGTCGACCACTAATGGTTAACATGGTTAACAGTCAAACGGTCAACAGGGTCCAAAGGTCGACATGCGTTTTCATGGTAATTGCTGTCTATGTCGACATAGGTTGACATGTACACTGCCCAATTGTATCGTGTCCCTTCGCATGGCTTGCTATGCTTCTATTATATTCTCCCTCCATGCCGTAGTGGATGGTAGGCATAGGCGAATCTAGAATTCTGGTAATGGGTGGTCCCAGATCTAGACACAATAGGAGGGGAACCTTGGGAAGGAGGCGTGGCATCACAAAAAGGGGTGTGGTATAACACTTTAGACCATACAGGGTAATGCTAATTACACATTTTAGCAAACTCCGTAATACCCATTACACATAAAGCCACACGCCGTAACGCCAATTACACATTGTGCCACACATCATGATGCCCATTACATACTATATAACAAACCGTAATGTCCATTACATATTTGCCACATAAGTGCTGCTTACCTATGTGGTCATTGCTAGGGGGTTCTTGCTTGATGGCACCATAGTACCCATTACACATGATGCCACGCACCATAGTACCCATTACACATGATGTTGCACACCATAGAACCCATTACACATGATGCCGCACACCATAGTACCCATTACACATGATGCCACACACCATAGTACCCATTACACATGATGCCGCACACCATAGTACCCATTACACATGATGCCGCACACCATAGTACCCATTACACATGATGCCGCACACCATAGTACCCATTACACATGATGCCGCGCACCATAGTACCCATTACACATGATGCCGCGCACCATAGTACCCATTACACATGATGCCGCGCACCATAGTACCCATTACACATGATGCTGCGCACCATAGTACCCATTACACATGATGCTGCACACATAATGTCCCTTGCACATGATGCTGCACACATAATGCCCCTTACCCATGATGCTGCATACATAATGCCCCTTACACATTAAGCCACATATTATGCGTAATGCCCCCACATACCACCACTTGTAGTGTCCCTTAAGCAATGCCCCCAAAAGTGCCACTTACTGTAAATTTTTATATGAGCCTTCGCTGCTGCAGGGAGAGATGGATAGCGGTGCAGCTGCTTCTATGGGGAGAGGAGCAGAGCGCAGCGCAGAGCACGCTCCCACTCCCCTCCTGGTGTCCCCTCTAGCCGAGAGGACATTTGAAATATTGTGCGCGCTGTTGTTGTGTGTGACGTCGGGGGAGCATGTTGGGCGCCGGCACCACATGATTAAAGGGGGGGGGGGGGGGCGGGCTGAGCTGAAAGTGAGGAGAATAATTGGAGCGGAAGCTGCAGGGGTGACAGTCATTGACAGCTGGGCAGAGAGCAGGGGGCTGCCCAGCTGTATTCAGAGCACTGCAGGTCACGGCTGTTTTAAATAATACCCCTTTCACAAGAGAAAATGCAGGGATTTACCCGGGAATATGGTCCCAGGATCATGCAGGGACATTCCCAGGCTGACCCCTTATACACCAGCCTAGTCCCTGCATTTTCTGGTGTGAGTGGGAGAGACAACCACTCCCCTCTCCCTACCCCCCTTTGACCAACCAGCTATATCTTCTGAACCAACTGAACCATTTACATGAGACCAGTATCATATTGAAGAACTTTTGAGTTGGCTTCGAATGATTTCGGTCCCGTGAAACTGGGCTGTTTGGTTCCAGAGAAATCGGCCCTCAAAGAACATAAACAGTCATGAAATTACATTTAAGAAATTAAAAAAACAGTTTAACCTCAATATCCCTGGAACCAATTAACCCATATGGATCCAGCCTGGTATCAGATTGAAGGCCCAGCTATTTGGGTTCGACTGAGATCAACCTCGAGCTTTAGTGATGCCGAAGGGGGAACTGGCAGCCGTTGAACTGGGTGGGGGTCGGAATTAGCGGGTCCCATGTTATCCTATAGGGAAAACGTTCCAGTTTTGTCAATATCTCTAGTTCCCAGGGGGCTAGAGACACGGGGCTGGGCCCTTGATTCGCCTATGATGGTAGGGTATGAAATACCTCCTGTTGGCACATGTCAAACTGAAAGTGATATAAGACTTTTCAGCTAAGGATTTAAAAGGAAATGCAGAGACTAATTTATCATGAGTGACATGTCTGCCAATAGCTTTACATCCAGTCCAGAAAATATACACAAGAAAAGAAACAGGCTTAACTCCTTATGAAGTCCTGTTTGGGTCTACATCAGTGGTGTCAAACTCATGGCCCTCCAGCTGTTGTTGAACTACATGTCCCAGCATGTCCTGCCACAGATTTTATATAATGGATTGTTAAAACTGTGGCAGGGCATGCTGGGATGTGTAGTTCTACAAAAACTGGAGGGTCATGAGTTGGTCTACATGCAGACTAGGGTGTAACTTTTTTGAACAATTGCAACACTTGTTTGGTTATTTAATAGTAATATATGAAACAGTTACAGAGACAACTAACTGAAATACATGGTCCAGTGTTATCTTTCATTCCAGACCCTAATCTTGATACAGCTATTCACCAGTTGCAACCTGGATAATGAACAGAGATTGAGTGGTCGTTCAAAACACAGCAAGAAAGCTCTTGAACCCAGGTCTGATGATCCATTCCAAGTCTTGCTAGCTACACCTGCTTCAGTGAAGCTGCATGGAAAGGACACCTGAATACACGCTTCCCATTGCAAGATCTACGCACAATGGGAGTTGGGTTCCTAAAGCTAACAACATGTATAAACAAAGCAAAGAAGGTGTCTTTGGTGCTAGGGATTACAGTGGTGTAATGTGTCACCCTGCAGCCACCACGCTGGAGGGAAGCCAACCTCCAAGTAATAGCACAAAAAAAGAGAAAAAGCGTGGGGCGCTAAATGGACATACACACATAAAACATTCCATATATTAAAAAATATACACACAGTTCATACATATACCAATTGGTCTTTTATAGCTCCAAAACGTTGTTTGTTTTGATCAAAAGGTGTCTTTAATCCCCTTTTTTGGGAAACAATAAATTGGCAATTAAAAAGCTGGTTTATAGATCAGCTTCAAATTCAGCTGTATTACGTGGCAAAAGTATTTTCAGAAACTGAAAGTCATCCAATATGTATTTAGATATTCTGCCAAACAGGTAAATTGCAACAATGTCTCTGTTAATAATGGGAAACAATTATATTACCTCCGATGTTCTGGGTGCAGGACCAATTTTTATTTGGCAACAATGCCCACTGTTTGATGTGACAAGCAGCTCCTTATATCACCACAGAGCTCGCACGGCTCGACATGGTGAATGGGGGTATGTTAGGCAGCGGCAATTGCTCCGTCCCAGACCTCCCGGCTACGTACCCTCAGTGGTGTATATTTTTTTATATATGTAATGTTTTACATGTGTATGTCCATTTAATAAACATGTATAACCTGTTGGACCCCAAACCTGATAAGGGCCTATGGGGCTGCATAATAGGGTGATGTAATTGTGATAATGATTGTTTTCTCCATATTCATGTGGTCAGTTGCATAACGACCTCCAGAGTTTATCTCCCTCAATACGAGTGAAGGGAGTCTGTATAATAAGACATTGGCTAGTGAATCAGTAGAATTGTACTAACCAAATTTTTGTATCACATTTCTTCCTGTCACAAAGAACCTAACTATTATGGTATCAGCACAGATGGTATAATGGTTAGCATTACTACCTCACAGAACTAAGGTCATGGGTTCAATTCCCACCACGGCCCTAACTGTGTGGAGTTTGTATATTGTGTACTTACTTGCGTGGGTTTACTCCGGGTACTCCGGTTTCTTCCCATAAAGCAGTCATATGGATAATGACAAAGTAAGTTACACTTGATTGTTGTGTTCCCAAGGTAAGCATGCCACAATGCCTGATGTTCACTGAAACCTATGCAGAAGTTGGTCCATAGTCCAATTACTACCAGACAATGCATCGTTTTCAAAAGATCCTATTCAGTGGCAAACGCAGGATTTTCAGAAGGGGGTTTCCAGAGGGGCGGAGCAAAGCACAGATATGGACACTTAGGTGACCCAGTATATGCCGGGTCAGTTAAAGTAGTATTATAGATAGACCAAATGTATATAAATAATAATAATAATAATAATAATAAAAAATATATATACACACACATATATATATATATAAATATATATATATATACACACAGGGGCATCAACAGCAGTGTGGACCCCTGGGCATAGCAATGTATTGGGGCCCCTACCGATCCTCCAGCAGTAGGGGTGGGGAAAGCTTTGATGTCCGACAGGTGGTAGGGGGTATTATATCAACCGCTCAGCATGTAGGGCCTGGAGCAGTTATTTCCACTAATTACCCCTTTACTGCACAGATGGTGGGAGATGGGGTGGGAGAAGGGGGCATTTAGCTGAATAAAGGGGTCCTGATACATAACTTCCAGGGTGGTAGACAATGTTTAATATGCAGAGGAGGGGTGTATAGTGGAGTGGGCTTATTATTCATAATTTTCTGGTGGGAGGACAGCTTGCTTGACTGCAGATATCTCCAGTTCACAGAAATAGATTTCTTAGATTTTAATGGAATTAAACACTAGAGGATCCCACCTACCAAATGGTATTGGGGACTAGGGGATCAGAGTTCAGGAGGCAGAGCAATCTGCCAACGAGAATATAAAACTACACACCAGGTGTGTGGAGCTGGAGCAGTAACCAGCTGCTGGAAGGCTGATATCTCTGGTTCTGGTAACAGTAGAGACAAGCTACTAGTGTTCCTCAAAGGGGGAGAGTCCCAGCTTTTGGAATATACCCTCAGAAAAACTGTACGTCAGACAGAACCTGAAATATCTGACTGGGAATTGCAATTAACAGGCTTGGATGGGGACCACTGCTTTGAAGTCAGATATCTCCGGTTCCCAAGGGCCGATTTTAAAAATTCTTGTACCCATGGAAATAGGGGACCCTCAGCTTTCAGACTAGGGCCCATAGACTCCAGGGGGGGTTTCTGGGTACTCAGGAACCCCCCTGCGTGCGCTACTGCTATTGGATGCAGATACAAACACTTGCAGCACTGTAGATTAACTGTCATCTCCATGATCTTCACCAAGCCTAAAGGACAGGACAATTATATGGTAGAAACAGTGGCGTAACTACTAATTTTTCTCCCCCCTGCCACAAATTGAGGCAGCGCCCCCCCCCCCGTACCCTCCGCGGCCGGTACCTCCTAGCGCTGGCACTTCTGGCGGGTCCCCGGCTCTGGCTGCTAATAAAAAGTGACACTCGGAAAATGGCTTCCGTGTGTCACTTTCTGTTAGCAGCCGGCAGGACAGAAGCGCCAGGACAGAGGTAACAGCAGGCGGCAGGACAGAGGTAACAGCAGGCGGGGTGCGCGTCGCTGGCAGCTGGGAAGTCAGGCAGCCAGTGTGGGGAGCATGTTTAAAAGTCTCACCTACCCGGCAGCCGGCAGCAGCAGGGGGAGCGGCCTGGCCACACTGACAGCTAGCTGGAAAACCCGGCACAGGAGTAGCCAGCCGCCCGGCTCCCCGCACCCAGAAGCGCCGGCGGGCGGACACCAGCAGGAACTATAGCCCCGCAGACCCCCTGGCGCCCACACCTTCTTTTTTTTTTTTTAAATTCAATAATTTTTATTTGATTTTTCAGTGCATTTTACAACTTATACAGAACAGCAAGACATTAACATGAAAACAAAAGAAAGAAGAGATATGAGGACAATAGAAAGTTACAGCATATGTTGGTGGAGTACTTTCTGCTCCAGAATGTCAACAACACAAGAATATGTAGAGGCAGCGTGGCTTGAAGTTACAGTTGTTACCAATAATTATGTATACAGGTATACTAATCTGACAGTCCTTTTGATAAAAGGACACCCATTGTTAATTATAGTGTGCAAAATAAAGAGTAAAAAAAGGAGAAAAGCTAAAATGGATCTCTGACAGTGTGGCTTCACTTTTTGGTTGTGTGCAGTTAAGGTAGTGCACCTGGGCCTAAGTTTAAGTTTCCCTCCCGCTCCGTCCCACCCATCTCCCCCCCTCCTGGTCGGGCCGCAGTTAAACATTGATTATGTACATTATTGCCTAGACAGTAGGTTGCATAAGAGGTGAGTCTATCCATGGGTCCCATATTTTGTGGTATTTTCTCTCAGAGGTTCTGGAAGCATATACAAATTTTTCGTGCCTGACCACTGAATTGGTTAGAGAGAGCCATTCCCTCTTCGTAGGGCCTTCTGGGGCCATCCATTTCCTAGCCACACACACTTTGGCCAGAGTACATAGATTGACCGCGTATCTCACCGTATTCTTATCAAGGCTATCCACATCCATAAATGATAGGATACAAAACCTCGGGGTGAAAACGTCACGGGGGATGCCTGTGGAAACTATTGAGGTGATTATTTCTTGCCAAAAAGTAGACAGTATTGGACAGCTCCACAGTAAGTGCCAGAATGAGCCTTCATGAGACTTGCATTTGGGATATATAGAGTCGTTTCTACCTCCCATTTTACATAGCCTAGTGGGGGTCAGGTATATCCTGTGTAATATGTATAGTTGGATCTGCTGGTATCTGGAGGAGGTGGTTGATATGCGTGGGCTCCCCAGGGCCGACTCCCAGTCCTCTTCTTAGATCGGGCCGACTTCCAGCTCCCACTTGGCCTTCAGTTGAGGCCGGGGGCATGGTGTGCTGTTAGAATGGCTGCGTAGAACCTAGGGACAGCCCGGGAGGGCCCACCAGACACCAGCAGATTTTTAACAGGTGAGGGTCTAAGTTCCGGGTGGCTCGCAGGGAACTGCGCCTGGCATGCATGGCGGAGCTGGAGGTAGCGATAGAAGTGCGCATTGGGCACCTGGTATTCATCCCTTATCTGCTGGAATGATTTAAGTATGTTATCAGAGTAGATGTGGCCAGCTGAAGTAACCCCCCATGTAGCCCAGAGTTCACGGAGTTGGAGCCCCAGCAGCTCGGGGAGTGCTCTGGTGCCATCTAGGGGGGTGTCTGGGTCTATCCCGGTCGTCGACATTAAGCGACTAGACTGTCGCCATATCCTAACCGCTTGCTTAAACAGTGGCATGTCTATTAATTTAACGTTATGGCGCCCACACCTTCTTAGCGCCTCCCCGCCACCGCGGGGGCTGCGGGACTAGTTACTCCACTGGGTAGAAACATGCGAGTGCATCCAAAATGGGGGACAGGAACTCTTCCCTGAGGGGACTACCTGGCTGCACATAAGTTTCTGTAAGAAGGGGTTTATGAGCGTACACAACTGTTTTTTTAAGTTAGCCAGCAGGACCACATTTATTCATAGGCAGGTAAGAATATTTGTGTTATGAATAAAAGATGGGAAGTTGATAGATCTAAACCTAGCATTGCCCATGTAGAATCCATTTTGTATCTTGTTAAATGCATTGCATGTTCTTTTCAATAATGTTCTTTCTAAAATGATTTCAAACACAAATCCTGCAGTAAAATTGTATCTATATATTTTCTGGAATGCATTTAGATAAAGACTGGATAATGACCTTCAGAGAGAAGAAGCAGTAGAATGAAATACTAGTTGTCATTCCAACCTGCTTTAGAATGTAACCAGGATAAGAAATGTAACTTAATGTATAATGCAC
The DNA here is from genome assembly GCF_055691185.1 of Crinia signifera. NCBI lineage: Eukaryota > Metazoa > Chordata > Amphibia > Anura > Myobatrachidae > Crinia > Crinia signifera. Next base: position 134,055,304 of record NC_139218.1, on the reverse strand, counting down.
AAAATGCTTTTATACTCACACCTGCTTTGTAAGAGCCCCCTTAGTTTTGAACCCTATAAGAATCTTGTATCTGCCTGGAATAGATTTAGAGATTGCATTCACTACTGACTGCATTGTGTGCAATTTCTCCCAGCTTGTAAAAACTACACACACACAACTTTCTGTCTCCCAGTGAACATGCGCTGCCACCCAGTGGTCATTTTACATGCTTCAACCTGTAAAATATGCACACTGCATCCAAATCGTACTTACATACTTTTGGAAAAGCACTTTATGGAGATTGGGAAAGTAACACCTACGAGTGTGGATATGTACAGCTAAATCTAAGAGGCCTTTCATAATAATGACCATAGGCATCCACTGCCTATTTTCTTAGGGGGTGCACCATTATACATACCTCCCAACTTTTGGCCTGAAGAAATAGGGACACTCGCCCGGCGAAGCCGCGCGGGCGCCCGAAAAGGGGGCGGGGCGTATGCAAATGAGGGCGCGGCTTATGCTAATTAGCCACAACCTCATTTTCATACGAGAATAGACGCTGTGCGCATGCGCACAGCGTCTATTCTACTAGATTGGGGGGTCTCCCAACTGCCACCCCCCGCAGCGGGACAATGCCTGCCGCGGGTGGGACAGAGGGACAGGACCCGAAAATCGGGACTGTCCCTCTAAAATCGAGACAGTTGGGAGGTATGCATTATATAGAGAGCGAAAACAAGGAAAGAGACAGGGTGGGAGTGTGGTGAGAAAGAGAGGGGTGAGGTGTTGGGGGAGCAAAAGGGAGGGGGTGATATGTTGGGGGAGTGAAGGGAGTAGGGAGAGAGGGTAAAGTGATTGGATGGGAGAGGGAGGAGGGAGGGGTGACGGGGGAGGTAAGGTGACGGGGCACAAAGAAGGTGGTGAGGGGGCAGAAGAGGGGTGAGGTGATGGGGCTAGAGAGGGGGAGTGAGGGGGCAGGAGAGGGAGGAGGGTAAGGTGACAGTGGTGACAGGGGGGTGTGAGGGGACTTAGTGCAAAGAGAGAGTGGGGAGAGGAGGTAGGTCTGCTCACCAGCATTGGCAGGTCTCCTGCTCCCTGGCCATCAATCGCCTACTGCTCTCCAGCCACCTGCTGCTCCTCGGCTGATGACTGCCTCTCTGCCGGGCAGCTCCCGCTCCCTGGCTGGTGAGCATCTGCTAATTCCCAGGCTGCTCCTGTGCCAGAGGCCACCAGGCTTCTGCTGCTCTGTGGGCGGCTCTTGCTGTCCTGCCGCCGGGCATCTACTGCTCCACGGGAGCCTCCTGCTGGGTCCAGGAGCGTATTTTCTGCTCGGTGCGACATGTTTATTACTGCAGCAAGTGGAGCCTTGGCAATAGCTCAGGGCAGAGGCTGCGCTGCAAAAATTTACAGTGTAATGTACATTACACATAATGGGCCATAATGGGCCAGATTATTATTATAATTTTATTTATAAGGCGCCACAAGTGTTTCGCAGCGCCGTACAATGGAACAGTACAGGGAGACAAAACTTATCAATTTATCACATTGAATAAATATAAAAAAATAGAGTACAAATAAAGAGCGCCACAGATCAATACACATTACAGCTTAAATATAAGTAGTGAGGACTCAATCGACATACTATAAGAGGCTTGAGGCCAATGATGTAGATGAGTATGCGGACGAAGATGGTCACTGAGTGTTTGAGTATGGGAAAGCTGTGAGTGAAATGTGAAGAGAAGAGGGCTTTGACAACAGGAGGGAAGAGGGCCCTGCTCGGAGGAGCTTACAATCTAGTAGGAAGAAGAGACAGACAGATTACAAGATGTGCAAACAAGTGGGTGGTAGCTAGATAGCAGGATGAACAGGCAAGGGGTCGGAGAACCAGCTAGTTTATGCAGGACTAGTTTATGCAGTGGAAGGGTATGCTTTGATGAATAGGTGAGTTTTCAGTGCCCGTTTGAAGCTTTGCAAGGTCTGGGAGAGTCTAATGGAGCGAGGGAGTGTGTTCCACTGAAGGGGTGCAGCACGGGCAAAGTCCTGTACTCTAGTGTGGGGAGCAGTGATCAGGGTGGAGGAGAGACGACAGTCGTCAGCCGACCGTAGAGGGCGGGAGGGTGTATGAATGGAGATGAGGTTAGAGATATATGGAGCTATGGAATTAGAGATGGCCCTGTATGTGAGTGTTAGGTGTTTGAAGAGGATTCTGTAGGGGAATGGGAGCCAGTGCAGATTTTGTTGAAGGGGAGTGGCAGAATTAGAGCGGCTGGAGAGGAAGATAAGTCTGGCTGCAGAATTGAGAACAGATTGGAGAGGAGCCAGTTGGGATCGAGCAAGGCTGGTGAGGAGAGCATTGCAGTAGTCGAGTCGTGACCAGTGAGTGGATGATAAGCTTAGTTGCACTCATTGGGCGAAATTCACCAAACTGAAAATGCCGTAAAAACCCAGTTTTTGGGGTTTTTACCGCATTTCCATATGCAGCAAAGCCCCACCGCCGGGGCTTCACTGCGGGGGTTACACCAGTTCTATATGGCGTAACCCCATGGAAGCCTATGGGCTTTCCTTCGCGTCCGCCGCCGCCCCGCGCGCCCCCCACGATCCGCGATGCCCTCCCTCACCTGTGTTCGGGCAGCCTCCTGCTGTGCTGCCCGGACCAGTGATCTCCTCCTCCCTGCACAGCTTCCGGGTGCAGGGAGGAGGAAAAGGAGCCCTCACACAGCCGGCTGAGGGTTCAGGGAGGGAGGGGGGACCCGCAGCACATATGTTACTGCATATGCGGTTATTAACTCTGCGAGTGCCGGCGGTGTGCTGCGCTGGTTGTTAGAGAATCCCGCCCTGTGAGAGAAAGGGCCTGATGCGTTCAATGTTGTGTAACTGAACCGGCAAGAATGGGCCAGGGCTTCGATGTGGAGTGCAAAGGAGAGGGAGGAGTCGAGGGTGACACCCAGGCAGCCGAGTTGGGGAACGGGGGAGATGATGGTGTTGTTAACAGTGATAGAGATATTAGTCAGGGGCATAGCTCTGGGTGGGGAGCTAATAAGTTCAGTTTTGTCCATATTCAGCTTCAGAAATCGCTCAGACATCCAGGAGGAGATGGCAGAGGGGCAGTTGGAAACCTGAGAGAAAACAGTGGGGGACAGATCAGGAGAGGAGAGGTAGATTTGGGTGTCATCAGCATAGAGATGATATTGGAAGCCAGAGGCAGAGACTGAGAGGGAACAGTTGGAGAGGTAAGAGGAAAGCCAGTTGAAGACCTTGCCAGAGAGGCCAATGTTTTGGAGTGTGTGGAGGAGGAGAGGGTGATCCACAGTGTCAAAGGCAGCAGATAAGTCCAAAAGGATAAGCAGGGAGAAGTGACCCTTGGATTTGGCTGACAGTAGGTCATTGGTGACTTTCACTAGGGCAGTCTAAGTGGAGTAGAGTGGGCGAAAGCCAGATTGAAGGGGATCAAGGATGGAGTGTTCAGACAGGTAGCTGGTGAGACGCCTGTAAACCAGCCGTTCTAGTATTTTAGAGGCAAATGGGAGAAGAGAAATATAGGGCGGTAGCTTGTGGGAGATAAAGGGTCCAGGTTTGGTTTTTTAAGAATAGGTGAGACCAGAGCATGTTTGAAGGGTGAGGGAAAGATGCCAGTAGAAAGAGATAGGTTAAAGAGGTGAGCAAGGTGGGAGCAGCCAGTTGGAGAGAGGGAACTGAGGAGATGGGAGGGGAGAGGGTCCAAGGGACAGGTAGGGGGGGGAGGATGAGATGAGGGAGCAGACTTTGTCAGCTGTAGTAGGGCAGAAGGATAACAGAGTTGGGTAGTTGGGGGGGGGATGATTGGGGTGTATCAAGATGTATCAAGCTTCAAAAAGTTATAAAATGGAGCGTGATAAAAAGCAAGCCAATCAGCTCTTGCCTGTTATTTTTCAAACCCAGTCTGTGACAAGGCAGGTAAGAGCTGACTTGGCTGTTTATCACTCTCCATTTTATCACTTTGGAAGCTTGATACATCTAGCCCATGCCACAAACCATCTCGCTCCGGCACTCCTTCACGCTGCCAGTCTCAGTGTAGCTCAGCTGTGTGAGCTGTACTACCAGTGGAAGCGCTAGATCAGAGCCCCTGGCAGGTGCCCCACAAACCACCATCATGAATCTGAGCCTGCCCCTAGGCAATTAAGGTGCCCTAGAGCAGGCTGTGGGTAACCGGGTGCTGCTGCTTCGGGTCAGGAATCCACATTTTGCGTGCAATCATATGGGGATGCCGGCGGTCATTAGGAGGTGCATGTGCCCGTGGCACCCCCCGTGCGCACGCCTGTGATAATAATGAAATTTAATAGGATGAGAGATTCAGAAAATGAGAGATTTGGTAAGAAATCTCCAGTATTTTTAAAGTGGCAATCATTTACACTGCAAAACCAGTTTGATCTTGCAGTGTAAAGGATTGCTGCTTTAAAAAACTGGAGATGTCTTACCAAATCACCAGTGCTGTGTGTTGAGCGATCTATCACTGCCTGTGTTCTCAATACCTGCATGCGAACAGTATATGTTCACCACTGCTCTTCTCCGCCAATCTTGTGACACTGCTGGCCCTGAGCTGAACGCCAAACCATTCCCAAAAAAAAAAATGGGATGGTTCAGTGAAAATTGGGACAGTTAGCAGATATGTGATGTATATAAATAACAGCTGGTGCATGAGCATTTTGCGCTTGATTGAGAATTCCCAGCATGCAACATGCTGTAGAGAAGCCTCCTGCCACATTCTAAATCAGAATCAGAATTTTTTGTGGTAACAGTGCAGCATCAATCAGGGAACACAAAGGGGGTGGGAAGAGAGTCATAAACATACATCACATACATTTCACATATATCTAGAACAGTTTGAGTTAGTATTTAGTATTTGGTACGTTCAATATGGTTTAGTTGGTGGACAGCTATTGGGAAGAAGCCTTTTGTAGTTCTTGTCGTCTTTGCTGGGATGGACCTAAAATGTCTGCCTGACGGAAGGGGTTCAAACAGGTTGTGGCCAGGGTGTAGCTTGTCCGCCAAGATCTTTCCTGCACGCTTATTGACCCTGGCTAGGTATAGTTCTTGGACAGTGGGGAGCTCCGCCCCAATGATCTTTTCTGCCATCCTCACCACTCTTTGCAACCTTCGTCTGTCATTCTCGTTTGCTCCTCCGAACCGGATTGTGATCGAGGAGCAAAGGACAGACTCTACTATGGCAATGTAGAAGATGAGCAGCAGCTCCTGCGGGATGTTGAATTTCTTGAGTTGCCTCAGGAAGAACAACCGCTGCTGAGCCTTCTTGACAGTTGTAATGATGTTGGGACCCCATTTGAGGTCGCAGGAAATCTTTGTTTCTAGGAATTTGAAGGAGTCGACCCTCGACCCTCGACATTTGAAGGAGTCGACCCTCGACACAAATGACATCTGAACCCTAATGCCAGCAATAGCTGCGCTTTCTTTAATTGTCTGACCTTTCCTTTTAGTTTCCACACAGAATCTCCAATCCAATGGTCAACAGACAAATATCAAAATAACTCTTTACAAATTATGTATCATGACAGATAAATATCTATACGCAATATGAATCACCAGCATCTCCACAAGCTCTTATGTGTTACACACAGGCATGGCCGGCTCTACCATTAGTCAGCTTTAGGCCGCTGCCTAGGGAGCTGGGATCTTGGGGGGCGCCATCAAATCTGTCTATCAAAAAATCAAGAATGTCTATGAGGATCCTTGTACTTAATGCAGGTGGCTGTTTTGGAACTTTTAAGACATCACCTCCATACTTTCCCTTGAGGCATACTTCCCAACTTTGCTTCCCCCTCTTCCTTCTACTCTGTTGTGAGTGGCAAAGGGGAGATGAGCTTCCAGGAAAAGCAAGGGACTTGCCCACCTTCCTGGGGGGCTGGGAGGACCACCCAATTTTTGGGAGCCTCCCTGCCATTCTGGAATGTTAGGCAGGTATGCCTTAAGGGGTTGGAAAGTTGATATTGGTGGCAAATTCGGGGGGAGGGGCAGTAGGTTGGTTGAAGTTTTGCCTAGGGTGCTAGGAAGCCTTACACCGGCCCTGCACACAGGTATGAATTGGATCCAATTCCACCAGTCCAGCACTGCTTCCAGCAGGGCTTGATTATGAGTCACATGCAATGAAGCTAGCATTAGCATAAAGTCATATTTCTGATGGTGGCAAAACAGGGGGAGGGCTGCAGTGCACTATGCAATCATAAATGCTAACATATATATTCCTTTTTATTTTAATTATAATTGCCCAAAGATATTAACCTGCCCACCAACATTGATGTCACCTCTGTTGAGCACTCTGGGGTTCACATCTGTGATGCAGGACACCCCCCAAACCAGTCCAGCCAACCCCCCCCCCCCCCCCCTTCCCCCCTCAGAGCATTACATAAATAAAGTATAGCAGTGAAGTGTTATAAAGTGTACGGTGTCAGAATGTGGGGTATGTGAAAACAACTAATAGTGTTAAGGGGTGTTCCATAAGTAAAAAAAAAGTATGTGGATAAAATACATATACAAAACACGTACAAATAAAAAATTGTGTGAACCTGTGTGTTAAGGAGCGATGCCCTGGAGTGGTGCAGCCTGACAAGCTCAGGGGACCCTGCACTGTGGAAGGAATCCATACTCATGGGGGTCCTCTGGCATATATCATGTCCTCTTCGTTCCCAGTAACATCCATGGGTCTTGGCAAAAAACAAAATGAATCACCCAACACCAGTACGAATTGTCAGGAGGAGACACAGGATGTGTATTTACATCCTGCGGCTCCTCCTCCCGAATAGCGCTATGTTTAATGGTGGGCAGTAACGCAGCATAATGGTGTGCACTGGGCCTGCATAATGGTGTGCAGTGGGGCAGCATAATGGTGTGCACTGCGCCTGAGTAATGGTGTGAGGCAAAATAATGGTATGCAGGGTGCTGTAGTATAATGGTGTGCAGTTGGCAGTAGGGCGGCATAATGGTGTGCAAATGGGTCTGCATAATGGCAGGCAGGATGCGGCCAGCAGCTTGCAATGGAGCAGCATTTTGGGCAGTGGGCCAGTATATGGTGGGTAGAGCAGAATAATGGTGTGCAATGGTGGTTACACAGCATAATAATCATTGGTGGCCAGTGGTGTAGTCTGCCTACCTTTTCCCCTGCAGATTGGGAGCCCAGCAGCGTGCTTCCAGCCTCCTCTCCAGTCATATGCACAGTGGGTGGAAGAGGAGTGGCCAGGAAGTGACCAGATATCTTCAGCAATTGAACGTCACAGATAGAAATATCCTGTGCACAAAACAGCATTCGACCACACAATTCGATAAATAATATGTGCAGAACATAAGACCATGATACGTGATATATTCGACCGGCAGGATCGCACATCGCATTACATGGTGCACAAAATGTGCATACAATCATTTGATGTATCGAACAGATGTGGTCAAATTAGAATGATAGCATGCAATATCTCGTAAGTGTATGGGCAGCAATAAAGTGGTGATATGGCAGTGATAAGGTGAAAGATGATAATGCACCAGCCAACAAGCTGTGTTTGCAAAATAACAGTTAGGAACTGATTGGCTGATGCGTTATCACCTCCCACCTTATCACCTCTATATCTAGGCTTGATACATCTGCCCCAGAGTTTGAATGTGATTCAACAATTTAAGTGACCTGAAATGAAAAAGTCGCTGATACAGTAAAGGTAAACATATTTTAAATCAACAAAAGCTTTGTGTACAATGCATGTCTCGGTCAAGTTGGAGGTGAACAACTCCTGATATAAGCCAGCCACATTCGTCCAGGAGCCTACTACGGCTTGAAGATGAACAAACTGCTGTTGATCACAGGTGAGTTTCTATCAGTGGCCTTATACATAGCCAGCTGTTAACTGCTTTCTGTGCAAAAATGACTTAATTTATTCATTCCATCATGCTCAATCTCTTTCTTTCAGGTTTGGCCCTCCTACTGCATGTGCAGTTGGGTAAGTCGTGTAAAAAAAAAAAGGAATTGATGTTCTGTAATTTATTTTTGCCTTTCGTTTAGTATATGTATAGTATATGTATAGTAATGCAGTGAAGTGTACAACTGCTACTTATTTGCTTTGACACACCATGTTACACTGCAGGTGCAGCAGATGGAAGATGTGCAGAGAGATTTAGATTTTAGATGGTTAAAAAAAATTCTGTGCAGGGTAAATAATGGCTACTTCTGCATGTAGCCCACAAATGTGACAACTTTATTTTTACACTGCAATTTAGATTGCAGTTTGAACATATCCCACCCAAATCTAACTTTCTCTGAACATGATCTACTCCACCTGCAGTACAACATGATTTTGCCCAGATGTGTGCTTTTTGCTTTCCTTGCAAGCCTGAATAAGACCTACAAACTGACTCTGATCAACACCCGATGCAGGAAATTTACTAAGATGGGAATTAGACTTCACATATGATGTTGCTATGGGCAATCAATCAGATCCGGTCTTCTATCTTCTAGAGGGTGCTAAATAAATGAATGGTTGCCCATAGCAACATCACATGGGAAGTATAATTCCCATCTTAGTAACTTCCCCCAATAGGTCTTTAGACAACATATTTTATGGTGCATTTCCACTCTCCAAAAATAACACATAACTGCCTTTAGTTATGCAGACTCCTCAAAGTTCATTCGGCTCTAGGCAAATGCTGTGTTGCATAATGGCCAATCCGGCTCTGCGCTGCATACAATTTGTTTTTATGGGGTAATGTGTGCTTCCAGCTAAAAGAAAGTGCACAAAGCATATAACCTGAATAAAGAGAGTATTCAACTATGTTCAATCATCTTTTGACCATTTCCGATTAATTTTTGAATCGCCAAAGAAATTGTTGTAAACAGCTGAAGTTTCAACTAAAACAAGTACATCTGTGAGTAATTCCACGTGTTTTCTGACCATGACGATTTTTCCAACAGTCAATAAATCTGCACTTTAATTGAATGGGTTAAAGCATTTCTCAGCCTAATTAATTTACTGTAACTTGATGCTATAACAGACTTCTATGTGTATCTGCAGTTGCTGTGTTTATTGGTTGTGCATTGTTAATTATTTTTAATTGGCATATGTCATATTTTTTTCAATTGACCAGGATCTTCTGCCAAGTTGGTATGTTACTTTACCAACTGGGCTCAATACTACCCTGGAGCAGCCAAATATATGCCAGACAATGTTGACCCATGCATGTGTACCCATCTGATCTATGCATTTGCCACCATGACCAACAACCAGATTGCAACATTCGAATGGAATGATCCAACACTCTATGCTTCCTTCAATGCCTTAAAGAACTAGTACGTACTGACAATATAACATGTTACCTTTTAGATGTTTAATTTATGCAACCTCAACTATTTCAGCTTTTAGACACATGCCAGGTAAACACTGGTCAGATGCATTGCTGTTGTATTATTTTAGGCTACATAGATTTTTTTCTCATTCCGTAATACTGTTCAGGCATGTTTAAATCTGCTTGGATCTGTTTCCAATTTGGCTATGCATATGCAGAACTAAATTGCACAGATCTTGGTTGCCACATACAATTGAGTTACAGGAGTCCCAACATTAGGGTCAGTTGGTGATTAAACATATGTACATTGAGGGCCTGATTCTGGCCGCTAATTAAACAATTCTCAAATTGAGTGATTATAAAAGACTGTATATGTGTACCATTCTCATCATGCATGGGCAAGGGTCATTAGCAACATAAAATGTGTATGGATTGTAAATTCAATGTGGCCTGACTGACTGACAAAAGGTTGACATTTGTGGGTAGAAACCTTCCGTGTTCCCAGTTGTGTCAGTAAAAATGTTGACATGCCCAGGCGTTTATGAAGAGCGTTTGTGATGTCAGCGATGAACACTTCCACCCTGTCATAGATTATTTTGACGCCTCAGATTAGTGTTCCATAGGCAATTCTCTTGCAAATTAGCTATGGGCGTTTTCTCTTTTTGTCTGTGCTTCCTCCTCGCAGTCCACTGCAAATTCTCACATTAGCGGTCAGGTCTGAATCAGGCTCTGCGATCATTATTTAACTTTTGGCAGATCATTCACAAATTGATCTTAATGCGGAGTTAATTAGGTCATAATAAACAACTTGATGATCCACATGTGACTGACTGGGAGCACTATAAATCTGAAGAATTATTATGATACATCAGCACAACACACTTTTCTATTCAGAATAATGTTTAAACATTGCTAATGCAACATACACAATACACGGTGGGTGAAATTTAATAGGATGAGAGAGTCAGAAAGTGAGAGATTTGGTAAGAAATCTCTAGTTTTTTTTTAAAGCACTGCAAAACCAGTTTGATTTTGCAGTGTAAATGTTCGCTGCTTTAATAAAACTGGAGATTTCTTACCGAATCTCACTTTCTGAATCTTTCATCCTATTACATTTCACCCATAATATGCAAAGCACAATTTTCCAAACACCTTATAAACACGTTAAAAAGTAATCTATTTTGTGTAACTTACATACTCGTCTTGTCACGTACAGCAACAGTGAACTGAAAACCCTTCTCTCTGTCGGAGGCTGGAACTATGGAACCTCTGGGTAATAACAACACAATTCAACTCTTATTTGTACCTCACCTTCTATTATCTGTTCAATTGAATTTTACTACAGTACCATTTTTTGATGGTTGACAAAGATGATGTTTCGGTTTATACAGATTTAACAACATGGTGTCCAATCCCCAGAACCGCCAGACTTTTATCAATTCTGTTATAACATTTCTGAGGCAGTATGGCTTTGATGGACTGGATATTGACTGGGAGTATCCTGGGGATTCAGACAGAGGTAGTCCTCCTCAGACTCAGCAACAGTACTCTGTCCTGCTACAGGTAACAAACTCTACATTACATTTATAGCAACAGCCTTACAAAGCTTTTCTACAAGCAGGGTACAATAGCCTATTAATAGGGAGACATAAAATAAAGACACAAGACACGTAAGAGAATGACAGCTATAGGATGTGCAAACATCTTGAATGACGGAGCAGGGGAGCGAAAATCTTCAGGCTGTGTGCAGGGTGTATATGAGACATAAATACATGTGGGTATTCAATCCCGGTTCACGACTGTTGGGACCCTGGCCCTTTCTCGGCCCACTCTCCTGTTATTCAATGTCCCGCCTGCAGATTGACAAAAGGGGGTGTGTCCACAGAAAGGTCCAAAGGTCCCCCATCCATGTTCTAGAAAGAGGAAATCATATGAAGTATAATCTGATTGGTTTCTATGGGCAACATCAGATCTTTAATAGAACTCCCATCTTTGTACATTAGATTCACTTATGGTAACCACCTGCATTGAGAGCAAAAAATAAAGTTAGCCAATAATAAGTGGGCACATAAATGAGTAAATATATAATCAACATTTGAATTATACATTTTAGTATGGGGGAACAATGTGATTTATGCTACATTATTGTATTGCAGGAAATGTATGAGGCATTTGTCCAGGAAGCCAGTCAAACCAACAAGCCTCGTCTGCTCATGTCTGCGGCTGTGTCTGCTGGCAAGCCCACCATAGAAAATGCATACCAAATTCCACAGTTATCTCAGTAAGCATCTGTTGCAAAATGTGGTATGATGGGTTCTGGTTGTCCAAAGTATGAATATCTGCCCAAATAGCCATATAAATGATAGGCAAACTGATTTGATCCCGTTTCATTGAGCCATCCAAATGGGTTCACTTGGCTTATTCGCCTGCAGATAACTGCACAAAAGTGGCAGCTAATGACCAGTGCAGTAATCTGCGGACAAGATTGCCCACACTCGTGAGCATTGGATTGCAGTGGTTTCTTGAAAGGTTCTACAGAAGTATGGGACATTCCACAAGAAGTCCCCTATGCCTATCAGGGAAGTCATCAGACTGATGATCTAAGCTTTGAGGCCCCATACACATAACAACTTTTAAATAAATAAAATGAAATAGATATTTTGGTAAAATTGCTAAATAAATGTAAAAAATAAAGTACATAATAATAGTTAAATAACAAAGAAACCATTGTTTGATGCCCGTAGGATTATATGGTAAATTCCTGGCAAATATAGTCCTGGGTAATGATATTATTTACAGGGAAACTCCTTTTTAATTACATGCTAATTAGTCATTATGAAAGATACCAAACTGATTTATCAGCCAATGAAATATTAGGGTGATCATGTTTTAATTGCAATACATTGTGCTGTAGTGCGGAAATTGCAGTGGTGTCTATTTCATCCGTAGGTACCTGGACCTTATAAATGTGATGACATATGACTTGCGTGGTTCATGGGAAGGATTCACAGGAGAGGATAGTCCCCTTTACCAGGGCCCAGCTGATCAGGGTGGATACATATACTTCAATGTGGTATGTTATCTTGTTGGTGTTGTTGCTTAGTACATTCTCCTGGTGTCTTTGGTGATTTGTACAGATTTGGTGCTGACATTTGTCACTCCTTTTACATTTTAGGATTATGCTATGAACTACTGGAAAAATAATGGAGCTGACCCAGAAAAGCTCATGGTTGGATTTCCAGCCTATGGACGATCCTACACACTCACTAACCCTTCCAACAATGGCCTTGGTGCCCCAACCACTGGTAATGGTCCATCCGCTCCATTCACACAGGAGGCTGGATTTATGGCATACTTTGAGGTATCCTCATAGTGACTTGACTATTTGATTTATTTTCTACATTGTTTTTCTTGCTTTAGGTTCTATCAAAGTTGAATTTTAAACTGTATAAATAAACTCCCAAATGTGCTATATTAAAAAATGTGGTGCCAGCATATGCACAAGTTTGTGGATTAGATGCTTTTTCGTGTTCAAACAAAAACAAACACTTGTCTTTCTATTTTCAAACAGGTCTGTGGTTTCTTGAAAGGTGCTACAGAAGTATGGAACACTCCACAAGCAGTCCCCTATGCCTATAAGGGTAGTCAATGGGTTGGATATGACAACCAGAAGAGTTTCCAGATCAAGGTATGTATATTTTCATTCTCAAATAAGCTAGAAGCAGTCAGAAACCAGACAACAAACTGGCCTAGTAGAGCAGCATTAGGATCTAGAAATGTAGGGTGACATTTACTAAGATGTGAAGTACACATGTTGCTATGGGCAACCAATCACATCCTGTCTACTATCTTAGAGGATGGTAAATAAATAAGAACTAGCTTCTGATTGGTTGCCCATAGCAACATGACCTGTGAAGTGTATTTCACATCTTAGTAAATTTCACCCGTAGTGTGATAGAGAGGCATTGTGGCAGATGTATAGAAAAACTACAACGGTCTACTGTAGTACTCTGCATCAGGTTTATTGCCGGCATTTATCTTTTACATACATACACAATTACAATGTGTTCTTAGTTAGTACATACCTATTTATTATACAATAACCTCGTAGACAGCCGGTCATTCATCTCTCTCTCTGCCTTCCTGATGTCTGCTATGGAGAAGAGGGGGCACCTGGGCCTCCACCGAACATGGAGTCATTGACGATATAGTTAGATTTGACTGAATGTTCAGACAACAGGAGGGTTTGATACCAGGAGCATGCACCGTTAACAATATAGTTGGTACACACTAAACCACATTAACTATATCGTTAGTAAAATAGCATATCTTAAAAAGGACAAAAACATAACAAGACATACATTTAAAGCATCACATATTTAAGAAGAAAACAGTGACGAGGTAAGGAGAACCAATGCTGAAGGACTGGGGACCATTGATGGGGCACTGAGCGCTATTGGTTGAGGACAGTTTCCATTCCCAGCATTTCACCTTGTTAACATATAAACTCAACATGTAAACAGGGAAAACCAACTGTTAGTACCTAAAGGCTAAATCAGAGTTTTCCGAGCTCCTCCATTACAGGCCAGGTTTTTAAGATATCAATGTTTCAGTCCAGATGATTAAATCAAATTGACTGAGGTATGTACTAAATCACATGTACTCAAGCCTTAAAACCTGGACTGTAATGGCAGAGCTTGGGAACCTTTGGCTAACTCTTGTTGAGCAACAAAATGATTGGTAACAGTATGCAATTTATGGAACTAGGAATATTGTAATAGAGCTGGTAGCTAAGAGCCAAAATATTTCATGGTAAGTTTGAACTAGTTTAAGAGCAGATGGTACTTGTTTATTTTCACGGCAGCAGCATGGCCACGCGCTACTTCTGGGTTCGGCGCTAGCCAAACTTTCTAAAATAAACTAAATAAACTCCATGCCAACGTGTATAGTTCATACCCCCACTATCCACGTTGGCACGGAGTCGATTTTAGATATGGTCCAAGCCCGTAGCGTGGGCGAGCGCAGCGAGCCCCACAAGGGGACTCAGACCATGCTGCCGCCGTGAAACTAATCAAGTACTGAGCAGACAATAATTATATAGCAATTTCATGATATCAATCTATGTCTATTAAGGGAAAACACTGCTATTATCCTTATGTTGACCATACAACGTTATCAGTAAAATGTGTTTAGCAATTTGTAGACATTGACATGTAGAGAAGCATTATAAAATGGTTTTCAAATTTCCATTAAATGTAAAAAAAAAATGTCGAACTGCAAAAGGTATGAAATGAGTAAAGGATGCTGGGAAGAGTTGTTTGTCCAGTAATGAATGTCATGTGTCTTCTCCCTCTTGTAGGCAGAATGGCTGCTGAAGAATAACTTTGGAGGTGCTATGGTATGGGCTCTTCCCTTGGATGACTTTAGTGGAGCTTTCTGTGGTCAAGGGAAATATCCTTTAATGAACACACTGAAATCAGCTCTGGGAATCTCTTTCCCAAGTAAGTGTTAAGAAACTATGTATATGTATTGTGTTTCCAAACACATTTTATTTAGATGTGCTCTAAATAAGACAGACTTTTTATTTTGAAGGAATACGAAGACCAATAGCTCCCGAGTACTGTTTACAAATGGGGAAAATGGCAGGGGAGAGAGGGCGTTTGGTTGAGCAAATCAGTATATGGGATCCATCAGTAAATACTGTATGCTAGTAATAAAGCCTCAATAGGAAAGCCTGTATTATAACATTTCTATTTGGGTGTCAATTTAGTCACTATTACAGCTTTACAAAAAATGCAATTTGTTAGCTAGATTTATGTCCTATGCAGTACTATTTTTCTGGAAAAATAGGTGCAGGAACTCCAGGTCTGGAGGTGGATCAATTAAATAAACAAAATATATATATAATAGAGAAAGGGAGGGAGGGATAGATGTATATATTGTATTTAGAAACAAAGGCACTCACAGGTGACTTTAAAATAAAACTTATCTTATGGAAAGTACATTTTCAGTTCTTGATGATGTCATATTTAATTAGAGGTTCAGGAACTGAGTTCCTGCTGGTTCCTGCTGAAAAATAGCACTGGTCCTATGATTGAAGAGATGCCCTATGTTGGTGATCTAAGAGCCATTGCCGATGACCAATTGCCATACATCATCTAAATGTGCTAATACATGTTATTATTAAGTACTTTAGTAGAAATGTAAAATATATCTGCCATGTATAGAATGCTGTTGGATGTATAACAGCATTTATCTAATAATGATATATACATATATTAATATTACATTTATCTTCATGCAGATTGTAAGACACCAACAGTAACGGTAGCACCAAACACAGCAGCAGGTTCAACCCCTGCCAGCGGAGGTGGAAACACAGCAGCAGGTCCAACCCATGCCAGCGGAGGTGGAAGTGGTAGCAGCAGCTTCTGTGTTGGAAAATCTAATGGTCTTTACCCAAGCCCCACAAGCAAAAATGGTTTCTATAATTGTCTGAACGGAATCACCTACCAGCAGTCCTGCCAAACAGGATTAGTTTTTGATACCAGCTGCAATTGCTGTAACTGGGCATAAACAGATAAATGAGAAGTATACATTGAGATGTCAATAAAACGCTACCAGTGATAAATTCAATAAACATACAAACATAAAATTATCTTGTGTACTAGTGATGAACAATATTGTTAAGTAAAAAAAAAAATGTAAAATTTGCAATGAAGAAAATGTATGATTTATAGTGATCTACAGCTGTCTGGTGTGCTATTTCAAGTGGATTGTGCAGGGCTGACGGTGTGCAATATTGTTCCTATGTAATGATTTATGAGATGAACCATAATGTTTTACAAGAGAATTCACAACAGTATGTCTTATGGATATAAGAAGGTTGGAGCAGTTTCTTCTAGGTACGGAACTGGCAGGCACTAGGACCCACCGCAGCTCTGTCAGAAAGTCTGATCTCTATAATGTGCTACTATGCATTTGTTGCATGCCCATCACTCCTCTACCAGCTAGGCAGACCTTGACTACCTCCCTGCACTGTTGAGATGCCTTGCACATGTACATGGCATCTCTTCAGCGATCATCAGCTGTGTAACGGTGATCTCCTGCTCCCCCTGCATTTACTGGGGATTCTGCTTTGCATGCCTAAAGGTGCCCATACACGGTGCAATGCAGAGGCGTACCTACATATTTATAGGCCCCATAGCAAAAGTTTGTAAGGGCCCCTATTTAGCAACTGATGGTGATAAATGTATGTAAAACATATTACTTAGACAGCAAAGATGGGCCCCCTTTAGCTCTGGGCCCCATAGCAGCTGCATCCCTTGCACCTATGGTAGTTACGCCCTTGGTGACATGATTGCACCCGTTATGGGCCGCATCACAACGCATGCGTTTTGCATGCAATTTGCGTGCAATGCGATCAGAAAGCAGTACAAAAATTATGTGCAGCACATACTTTTTGTACCATGCGATGAGATGCTCGCGGGAGCGCGCATCGCATCGCACGGTGCAAACGAACCATGTATGGGCACCTTTAGGAGAGAAGTTTTTGGGCTGATAACACATGGGTCCGAGAACTTTTCCTGGTTCCTAGGTTTTATCGCCCAATAATGGGTAATTGACTGTATGGTAAAAATGGATATCCAGATAGTATATTGGGCTAAAACACCTGATTTTTTTTAAAATCTTGCGGTAAATTAATGCATGTAATAAGATACCCCCCTTACACTCTGTGTACTTGTGATGTCAAATCACTGTATGGTGCATCAGACATAGGGTGGGATGTATTAAAATACATTGCCTCCCCTCACCGCGCCACCGCAGCGATGCTAGCGCATGTGTATTAACATATGCGCCTAGGGGGGGGAGTTTGATGGAGAACGGGGAGTGGGGTAAGCATCTGCAGCGAGGGTCAGCAGGCGGCAATAGAAGCCCATAGGCTTTTATAGGGTATCACCACCCAAATGTGGCGATGCCCTGCCCTGTGAAGACACGGCGTCGGGTATCAGTACATTTAAAAATGCAGTAAAACCCCCCAAAACGGGGGTTTTGCCACATTTTTCCCTTAGTACATCCCGGGAACATACAAGGCACTATTTATTGATCATGAGTGACATTTCTAATAAACTTCATAATGGACAAAATAGATTACATATTGAGCCATAACTACAGAAAATAAGTTTATCTAAAACCTTTACTATACATTTCAACAGCAACAACCATATGATAGAAGAGATATTCATAAACTCTTGTATATCCTGCAGCTTGAACTGTAAATCATTGTCCTTTACCATCCTAAACTTATTTACAAGAAAGAAATCTTAAAAGGAAATTAACAGCTAATTTTATTACAATGGAAAATTAACAAAAAGGCAGGAAATAGCCATAAATGACATAAGTATACTCTGAATCACAAAGCATGCAAGATCAATGGGCAAAATAGAGTGAAACCTATGGAAGAATCCCAATCTAATTACACACAAAACAAATCCCTTGGTCAATTTTTCTTATTTTTTTTAAATTGCTCAATTTGGAATTTATTTTACATATTATGGAGCTAAACATCTGCAAACCACAAGAGGGAGCCCTTTCCTGCAACACAAGAAAAAGCAGGCAGACTGGCACTGCCCTTGTTTCTGTAATGCCTCTGCAATATCTGCACAAATGAAGCTCTATGTATATTCTCAGTTGATTGATGACTAATTTAAGTTGGATAGCAAAGCACACAAGACTATTTCCGCACATACTACCATCAGTGAGCCCAAACCCTTGATTGGCAGGTACAGTAGGTATGTTTCCAATCCAAGACCCAAACCAGATAAAGTTGTCTATTTGTGAGAACCACTAGGCAGATTTAGGCATTTGCCTAGGACGCCGGCCATTGGGAGCGCCGGCCATAGGGAGTGCGGCAGTTCAGAGCAGGTCCCTCCCCCTGGATGGAGGTGAGCGGAGGTGAACTCCCCCCCCCCCCCCCACCGCTGCATCACCCCCCCACACCCCCCGTGGAGTGACTTGGCGGCACTCACTGCCGAATCACCCGGAATCCCCTACCCTTTCGTGCAGACCCTTTCGTGCAGACCCTTTCGTGCAGACCCCCCGCCATGGAGCAGCTGAATCGCAACCCCCCCACCGTGTACTGGTTGTGCCGGCCCTGCTCTCACCTTTAAGCTGGTGAATCAACAGTCCTGGTACACCAATTGGACACGGACGCAATGGGGGTTATCCTAGTTCACTCGGAAAGGCACAATCACTCTTTAATGGACAAAACCAT
The DNA here is from genome assembly GCF_055691185.1 of Crinia signifera. Taxonomy (NCBI): domain Eukaryota; kingdom Metazoa; phylum Chordata; class Amphibia; order Anura; family Myobatrachidae; genus Crinia; species Crinia signifera. The sequence continues at coordinate 134,036,739 of NC_139218.1, read as the reverse complement.
GTGCACTGCAGGTGGGGCTGATGTAACGTGTGCAGAAACAGTTAGATTTGGGTGGGGTTTGTACTTCCAACTGATATCTATATTGCAGTGTAAAAATAAAACAGCCAGTATTTACCCTGCACAGAAACATTAAAACACCCAAATGTATCTCTCTCTGTACATGTTACATCAGCCACACCTGCAGTGCACATGGTTTTGTCTATTAGAGAGGGACTGTGCCTTTCCTAGTGAACTAGAATAACCCCCATTGTTCTGAAAGGAAGGAGAGGAGGGAGATGATGGGAAAAATGTCCTTCCTTAGGCAGAATGATATGCCCACCTAGGTTTTTGAGATATGAAATATGTGCATAATATCCAATAAAAATGCCAGCGTCACTCACATTTGTTGTATAAATTCAAATAAATAATGTTGTGTAAAAACAGATTATATTTCCTGTATAAGTTAAACATTACAGGTCATTATGATGAATAAAAATGTTTACTTGCCAATTTTCACAACTATTTTCACAAATGCACTTGGCACTTAAATGGTTAAGTGGAAGTCATCCTTGGCACTCATGGCTTTAGAGCAGGAATTTAATGCACATCAGGTCAGGACCGTAACTGGGGGGGGGGGGGGGGGGGGTTGTGTCACACGCACTGGGCGCTGCAAGGGGGGGGGCACTGTCAGGCCGGGCAGTGGGGTCCGGGGACGGGCAGCAGGGTCCGGGGACAGGCGTAGCGGTAGCTGGAAGCAAGCTACGCTATTTGCCCGACAGGAAGCAGATTTTGAATAGACTTGCTGGACACTGATTGGCTGAATTCTCTCAGCCAATCAGCGTCCGGCAAGTCTTTTCAAAATCAGCAGCGCTTCCTGCTGCCAGGCGAATATTGGAGCTTACTACAAGTGAAAGAAGCCGCCGCTGCCCATCCCTGGACCCCGCTGCTCGTCCCCCACTGGACGGACCGCAACTCCCGCTGCCTGTCCCCGGAGCCTCCAGCGCCAGGGGCAAGGCAGTCATTTGGTCCCCCGTCCGCAGTCAAGGGGGGTGACCGAATGACTGCCTTGCCCCAGGTGCCGGAAACCCTAGCAAACAACACCTCTCGCCCAGAAAGGAAATAGTATAGGTAGGAACAAACATACAGTACACAAACTGATAAACAAAGATGGCACTCACCCTTGTCAATCTTGTACTCCTACTGCTTCTTCACATACAGGTCCCTGTAAGTGAAAGAGACAAAATCACTAACGCTGTGCAGGGTCTAAACCTAGCTTAGTGTATCACCACTATACTAACTTTAGCAGCAGTCCCCAAACTAACTCAGTGTGTGTAATGCAACACAATTGCCCTTATTCAGATCTGAGCTCAGTACAAATTTGTTTGGAAAATGGGCAAAACCATGTGCACTGCAGGTGGGGCAGATGTAACAGGGAGAGTTAGATTAGGGTGGGGTGTGTTGAAACTGAAATCTAAATAGTAGAGTAAAAATAATGCAGCCAGTATTTACCTTGCACAGAAACAAAATAACTCACACAAATCTAACTCTCTCTGCACATGTTACATCTGCCCCACCTGCAGTGCACATGGTTTTGCCCATTTTCCAAACAAATTTGTACTGCGATTAGATCTGAATAAAGGCCAATGTCTAAACTTAAAACATTTGAACACACTTGCCCTGCACAGAAAAGATGAACACGATAATCACACAGTATATGAATACACAATGGTCCTGTCTCTTAAATCCCAGCCCACCTACAGTTGTTTTATAAACCCCTACCTATCCAGGACTGGCTATCCCTTTCCTTTCCCTGTTTTTTATAGTCTGTATCAGCAGACTACAGCTGGGGGGTAACCGGACCATTTATCCACACTGGGGATTTACCTAGTTTACTAAGCAGTGGGAGCTGCAGTTTGCCAAAAGTGAGGTGACCTCTGATACAGTGAGCTCTGATTGGCTCCATTTCTTAGTGGTGATTAATATGGCACCAAGTTTGAACTGTTGCTTCCGTGAGCTTCAGGAGCAGGGGCCTTATTCTGATCGGTGCGGATATTCCCGCATGCGGACGGACCGCCGATGTTGATCGTCTGCGCATGTGCAGAGGTCACTCTGCGCATGTGCAGGCGATTTCGCCGCACGGATTCTTTATACGCCGCACAGGGGGCGTAGAGGGGCGTGAGGGGCTACTTAGCCTCATTACCCTATGCATACGCCCCCCGTTTCATGGGCGTTCCCATGCAAACGCGGGGCGTATGCATGGTAATGAGGCCGTGACGCGTGGGTACGGGGCGGGCATCTGACATCGCCGGATGTCAGCTGCCCGCCCCCATACATGATATCACACGGACAAGTGTCCGTGTGGTCTTGTGTTGCGGGACCTGGTGGAGCGTGTGGCCCTGCATTCGATGTTCGGCGACCATCGAATGCAGGGGCAGCTCCCAAGACGGAGGAGGCGTATCCCCGTCCAATTTCATGCGGATCGCCACATATCCGCGTACGGACGGCAGGTGGCGATCCATATGGAAGGCGGGGATTCGCCTGCACGGTTGCGGCCGCATATTCTGATCGGGCCGCACCGATCAGAATAAGGCCCCAGGTTGGGCCAAAATGATGCATTTCTAATGGTACTGCTTCATATTGTTTCCACCGCCTCCACAGTTGAATTGCAAATTACAACAATGTGCAGTGAGGGGCTTTGTGATATCTCTCCTCTGTCAGGGGGAGGGGGGTTTGGGCACTCAGGGGACACAAAAGACTCCACAGTGACAGGAGCCTGGTGCTGCACTGTTAGCAGCAGTTCCCGATATCTACAAAAAGGGCTCCCTCCTGACGGGAGGTGCAGCTGGGAAGCAACACTGACGCTGGGACACTATTTGACATCAGGCGGGACTGTCAGCTTTAAGAGGAGCAATATTGGTCCGTGGATTGAGTAGGATCACAGACGGTAATTATTCAAACAGGGATTTCCACTATACAAATTTCATCTAACTCCATTCCACTAATTTAAAGAATATTGAAATAAGGAACAATTTATTGGCATCTTTACCATAAGCTCAAAGTTTGACTGTACTATATGTTATACCTAGTTGTGTGTGTATATATATATATATATATATATATATATATATATATATATATATATTTTATAAATATACATTTTAAATAGTTTTATGATTGGTTAATAAATCCTTATTAATTAAACTAGAATTTGGTTTTGCGCTCTCTTTCAATTTAAAATATTCTAGATTGTATTTACTGTAGTTAGTGATAACATTATGATGTATTTCTAGGCTAGGGACTGTAATAGATCCCAAGGTTACATTAGGCCTGGTTCACAGATGGACACAAACCTCATGTGGTATATTCAATGGTTTTTGCGAGCTGTGACAGCAAGCAGTGCTGACTGCTTACTGTCACAGCTCACAGGGTCAGTATTCAACTGACTCCCTGCACACACTGTTTCCACCTCGCTGGGTTTTTGTAGTGAGCGTCCGCCAAAACAGTGAGGCTCTCGGCTAAATGCAGCGGGCCCCGTGCATTAGCCACGAGCCTCGATGATTGGGGGAATCCTCACCGTCATCTGACAGCAAGTGGTTTCCCCGGAACATTTAATATGGGGAGAGGCTGGCACCAGGGTTAAACAGCGAGGGTCGCTTGTTTTCGGTGATCCCCACCGTTTAACCCCCTTGCCAGCTGCATTGAACATGACTCATTGCTCAGATGTTTTAGACACTCATTAGAGTCGCACTGCCCATTATGTAAATAGTCTCAAAGGAGGATTAGGATTATGATGCAGAGTGATTGACAGATAGTGACAGATTTTGTGGGGGTAATGGGCGTGTGAGAACTCACATGCAGGTGTGTCACTACCATTTCAGCAGCATTTCAGGAGCCCCAGCATCATACTTGCAACATATGTTCTGAGCAATCATGAGGTTAATTAGAAGTTTGATGGTGGCTGTCAATCAAAAAATGTGTGGTCAATTATAAGTACAAACCTGTCCACCATCACATCACTGCACCTAAAAATTACAGGTAAGCAGAATTTACTACATGATTATTTCTAAATGTCTGAAAAATTGTGTTGTTAAAAAAATTCTGGTATACTGAGGTTCAACAAAGTTTGGCATAGTGAATAAGGAAAGTAACAAGTAGAGGTGGCCATACACTACTGCAATGTATCGTAGTAGTGTATGGCCATCCAACCCCCCTGAGCTTCCCCCCGGACCTTCCTGGGAGGCAGGATCACATGCAGTGTATCGCATATGACCCCATTCGCTGCCCCCGGGAGGGAAGCCAAGTCAGAGGTCGGATGGGCAGCAGGTCCAACATCCGGCTCAGGTCTGATGCACATGGGACCACGCATTGGACCCGAGGAGGATGTCAAACACATACGATTTGAGCAATTTCTCAGCCCGTTCTGTCAAAACGGGTGAAATCAGCTCAAATTGGACTAGTGTATGGGGGCCTTAGCACAAATTGATAATAGCAATAGTGATAGTGTGATATTTCCCGTAATGTGTTAACGCATACTATTGAACTTCATTAAGAAAGCCATAAATAAATTGTAAGTTCTTGTGATATATCTTGAGATGTATTTTATGTTGATTTACTTCCACTAATTTGGGGAATAGTTACAGGGTTATACAGTATCTATAAATGCTTGTAATTGCCTTTTTTTAGGACCTTGGGAATCCAAATGTTGCACGCCGCCGTCCGGACTGCAATGCACCCGGACGGACGGCGGATGCGGCGCAGTGTGACGTCAGGCGGTGCGAAAATCAAATAAATAGCCGGCGTCTGCTGGGCACAGACGCTGGTTGTAGCTTTCAGCTTCCCAGAGCTATTGGCTTGCTGCCCAGCTTATGGTTAGCACGCTTCTCTGGTCCCCGGGGCTTCCTTGTCCTCGGTCCTTGTGTCCTGCTTCAGCCAGTGTCCTGCTGCAACCAGTGTACTGCTGCAACCAGTGTCCTGCTGCAACCAGTGTCCTGCTGCAGCCAGTGTCCTGCTTCAGCCAGTGTCCAGCTTCAGTCTGAACCTGCGCTTGGCCCACATTCTCCATCAACTCGTGGGTCACGTAAGTGCTCCAGTGGAGCCTTGGTCTTTATATCTTTGTCCAGTAGCCCGCCGTGGCTGTGCCCCTCCGTGGGCTCATTTCCATCCGTATTCAGTGGCCCGCCGTGGCCGTGTCCCTCCGTGGGCTCATTATTATCTTCACCAGTAATTATATCATTCTGTTTCCCTGGTACTTCTCTCCCTTTAGTCATCTGTAGTATCTTTCAGGCAGGGAGTGTCCACCTTCGTTGTGCATGCTTTGGGGAGTCGCCGTCCCTGTGGTGTATCCTGCTGGGGACTCCTCTTCTGGTCTACTTGTGTCTGCGACTTGGTCGCATCCCGGTTTGGCCAGGTGCCAGCAGCTAGGGGTCAACTCTCAGCTAGGTCCGGTAGTTAGTGGTCCTCTTGGGTACCCTGTGGCGATCGTCTACCCCTTGTCTATTCCTAAGACCTAGCTGCATCGGGGTCGGAGCGGGCCTAACTCGCGGCCACAGGTGAAGCGTAGCCCTGCAGGGGTTTACCATCTGCCTCGGGGACTCAACATAGTTAGTGTAGCATCCACTGTGGCCGTCCTAACCGGCGGTCCCGGCTACGGGCTCACGCCTGACTTCCTGCCTTCATCTACCAGCAGCCACTCCCTGAGCCCCAGTGGGAATCGTAACATTATAACGGCCAGAAAAAGACAGACTATATTGGGTATGATGAGTACTACTTCCCAGACCTTCTCTGATCAGCTCCAGGGGCTCACTCAGATGGTGTGGCAATTGTCTTTAAAAGTAGCATCCCAAGAGCAAAGGATGTGGCCCCCAGAGTCAGGGGGTTCAGACCCTAAGATGAACCTACCAGATCGGTTCTCTGGGGATCGCAAAACTTTTTTAAATTTCCGTGAGAGCTGTAGGCTTTATTTTCGGCTCAAACCACGCTACTTCACGTCCGAGGCCCAGCGTATTGGTCTTGTAATATCGTTACTTCAAGGTGACCCCCAGACCTGGGCCTTCGGACTGCCTTCAGACAGCCCAGCCTTGACCTCGCTGGACAATTTCTTCAGCTCCCTAGGGTTATTGTATGATGATCCCGATCTTGAAGCTTCAGCTGAGAATATTCTTAGAGCACTTAAGCAAGGGAGGGATCCAGCTGAAGTTTATTGTACTGAGTTCCGCCGATGGGCAAATGATTGCGGATGGAATGATCCAGCATTCCGCAGCCAATTTCGTTGCGGTCTGGCTGACGAAATTAAGGATTGCCTTATTCAATACCCGGCACCTAAAACTCTGGATAAATTAATGGAATAAGCCATTAAAATTGATCGTCACCTTCGTGAGCGGAGGTCTGAACGGGGCTCTCTCACTCGGGTAGTTCCCTATGTCCCGATGACCCCTGAGGAAAGCGAGGAGCCTATGCAACTTGGGGCAGCTCACATTTCCCCGGAAGAAAGGGCTCGCCGACTAAGCTCAGGTCTTTGCTTATACTGTGGCTGTAAGGGTCACGTTCTGAGAAATTGTCCCAATAGGCCAGTAAAAGGCCGGGCCAAGTGAACGGGGAGAGGGTTCACTTCGGCCTTCAGTTGTTCTCCTCTCTAGACTCGTTATTAGTACCGGGGTGTATATCCTTTCAGAGGTATAAGTTCTCAGGGTCTGTTTTCATCGACAGAGGCGCGGCAGGTAACTTCCTAGACTCCATCTGCCATCGCCCAGAGTTTGGGGATTCCCCAACTCCAGCTTCCTGTTCCCATTACCCTACAGGGTTTAGATGGTGGGGTGCTCTCCAATGGGGCCGTCTCATCTCAGACTCCTCCCGTGCGGTTGACTATTGGTCTTTTTCACCAGGAGGAAATTACCTTCCTGATAACCTCATGTCCTTCGGTGCCCATCGTGTTGGGTTTCACCTGGTTGAAGAAGCACAATCCCATCATTGATTGGCACCTGGGGGAGATTGCCCATTGGGGTTCCAATTGTCAGCAACAGTGCCTTCATATTTCACTCCCTGTAAATTCCACCTTGTTAACAGGGGTTCCCGTTCCTTACCAGGATTTTTTAGACGTTTTTTCTAAGGGCAAGGCCGACAGTTTGCCTCCACATCGGCCATACGACTGTGCCATCCAGTTAGTCCCTAACGCTTCATTGCCCAAGTGCAGGATTTATGCCTTGTCCGGCCCAGAGACAAAGGCTATGGATGAGTACATCCAAGAGAGTCTTTCAAAAGGTTTTATTCGGCCCTCTAAATCTCCTCTCAGCGCCGGTTTCTTTTTTGTGGAAAAAAAAGATGGTTCTTTGAGGCCTTGCATTGATTTCCGTGCCCTCAACAAGATTACGGTGAAGAACACCTATCCCCTTCCTTTGATTACGGTTCTGTTTGACCAACTACGATCCGCTACCATATTATCCAAAATAGATCTGAGGGGGCTTATAATCTCATAAGAATCAAGGAAGGGGACGAATGGAAGACGGCGTTCAGTACTCAGACGGGGCACTATGAGTACCTGGTAATGCCGTTCGGCCTCTCCAATGCCCCAGCCGTCTTTCAGGATTTTATCAATGACGTCCTTCGGGAATTCTTGGGCAAGTTTGTAGTCGTCTATTTGGACGATATTTTAATTTTTTCCCGAGACTTGGAGTCGCATAGAGCGCAAGTGCGCCTGGTGCTGCAGAAACTGCGGGAAAACCAGTTGTTCGCTAAGTTAGAAAAATGCGAATTCGAGGTGACCCAAGTATCTTTTCTAGGTTATATAATTTCTTCCCAGGGGTTCCAAATGGATCCCAAGAAATTACAAGCCATTGTGGATTGGGTCCGGCCCACCAATTTAAAGGCAGTCCAGCGGTTTCTTGGGTTAGCCAATTATTATAGATGTTTTATTCATGCCTTTTCGTCCATTGTGGCACCCTTGGTGGCTCTGACCAAGAAAGGGGCGGATCCATCAGTGTGGAGTCCTCAGGTAGAGCAGGCCTTTAAAACTTTGAAGCAGGCCTTCGTTTCGGCTCAGATTCTTAAGCACCCCAATCCCGATTTGCCGTTTGTGGTAGAGGTCGACGCCTCGGAAGTGGGGGCTGGGGCGGTTCTCTCTCAGAGAGATCCTGAATCATTACAATTCCACTCTTGTGCCTACATGTCCCGGAAATTTTCGCAGGCTGAGTCCAATTATGATGTGGGCAACAGGGAATTACTTGCCATCAAGTGGGCCTTTGATGAGTGGTGACAGTGGCTGGAAGGTGAGGCCCATCAGATTCTCGTCTTGACTGACCATAAAAACCTACAGTACATCGAGTCAGCCAAAAGACTGAACGTTCGCCAAGCCCGGTGGGCCCTCTTCTTTATGCGATTTAATTTCATCATTTTGTATAGACCTGGATCTAAAAACATCAGAGCAGACACTCTTTCTAGATGTTTTCTTCCTCAACAGGAGAGTAGAGTCAAGTTGGGGCCCATCGTTCCCACATCCTGTATTCATGCTGGAGTGAGTCAAACCTTGGAGGGTCTTCTCCGTCAAGCCCAGGGACAAGCTTCAGCCCAAACACCGGAGAACAGGTTGTTCATTCCTCCATCTCTAAGACGCAGAGTTTTGTCGGAATGTCATGATTGCAAAATTGCTGGTCATCCAGGAGTATATAAGACTCTTGCTCTTCTGTCCCGTGTGGTCTGGTGGCCAGGGATGGCCAGGGACAACAAAGATTTTGTGTCCGGATTGTGCCCGACATAAGGTTCCACGCTCTCGACCATTAGGAGAATTGTTGCCCCTGTCCGTTCCCAGCAGGCCTTGGTCCCATTTGGCCATGGATTTTATTGTTGGTCTTCCGATCTCGTCCCATTGTCAAGTCATCTGGGTCGTCATCGATAGGTTTTCCAAAATGGCACACTTTGTGGCCTTAAGACAGTTACCCTCGGCTAAGGAACTGCCCACGTTATTTCTTCAGCACATTTTTAGGTTGCATGGGTTGCCCAGTGATATCGTGTCCGACCGTGGTCCACAGTTCGTGGCACAGTTCTGGAGGCTGAGACCAGTCTCACCTCTGCATTTCATCCACAGGCCAATGGGCAAACGGAACATCTCAATCAGTCTCTCAAACACTACTTAAGGGTCTTTGTTTCCAAACTGCAAATTGATTGGGTCAGTTTCCTGCCGTTAGCTTAATAATAACGCACATCATTCGGCCTCAAAGACCTCACCCTTCTTTACGGTCTATGGATTCCACCCACGGGCTAACTCTTTGGGACCTGATGCCCCCAGTTCTTCATCATCAGCTGCCTCTCGACTCAGAGTCATATGGAAAAAGGTCCATTCGGCCCTTAAAGAAGCTTCTCTCAGAGAGAAGGTATTTTCTGACAAATCTAGACGTCCTTGCCATTTCAAAGTTGGTGACTGGGTGTGGCTATCCACCCGTAATATAAAGCTCCACCAACCGTCGGCGAGATTGGGGCCTCGGTTCATTGGTCCTTTCCAGATTGTCAGGAGGGTAAATCCGGTAGCGTTCCGTCTTTCCCTACCTAAGTCCCTCAGAATTGCTAGTACCTTCCATGCTTCGCTTCTCAAGCCAGTGGTCTTTTTACAAAATTTTCCTTGCAGGCTGAGGAATGGCTCCGCCCCGGTGATGGTGCAGGGGCAACAGGAGTTCTGTGTGGAGAAAATCCTTGATTCCAGACTCATGAGAGGTGTTCTGCAGTTTCTCGTACACTGGAGGGGGTTCGGTCCCGAGGAGAGGTCTTGGGTTTCCGATAGGGACTTGCATTCGCCCAACTTGAAAAAGGGTTTTTTTCCGACAATTTCCAAATAAACCCGGTGGAAAAGGGTTGTTAACCCTTCCTCAAGGGGGGGGGTACTGTTGCACGCCGACGTCCGGACTGCAATGCACCCGGACGGACGGTGGATGCGGCGCAGTGTGACGTGGCCGGGGACGTTGCCGGGCAGCGTCCCAAGCCTCACTTTGACATGGAGCATCGGGACATTGCCAGGCAACGTCTTCGAGCTTCCGCCCGGCGGCTGCAGACACGCACGCCTGACTCCTTGTCCTCGGTCCTTGTGTCCTGCTTCAGCCAGTGTCCTGCTGCAACCAGTGTCCTGCTGCAACCAGCGTCCTGCTGCAGCCAGTGTCCTGCTTCAGCCAGTGTCCAGCTTCAGCCTGAGCCTGCGCTTGGCCCACATTCTCCATCAACTCGTGGGTCACGTAAGTGCTCCAGTGGAGCCTTGGTCTTTATATCTTTGTCCAGTGGCCCGCCGTGGCCGTGCCCCTCCGTGGGCTCATTTCCATACGTATTCAGTGGCCCGCTGTGGCCGTGTCCCTCCGTGGGCTCATTATTATCTTCACCAGTAATTATATCGTTCTGTTTCCCTGGTACTTCTCTCCCTTTAGTCATCTGTAGTATCTTTCAGGCAGGGAGTGTCCACCTTCGTTGTCCGTGCTTTGGGGAGTCGCCGTCCCTGTGGTGTATCCTGCTGGGGACTCCTCTTCTGGTCTACTTGTGTCTGCGACTTGGTCGCATCCCGGTTTGGCCAGGTGCCAGCAGTTAGGGGTCAACTCTCAGCTAGGCCCGGTAGTTAGTGGTCCTCTTGGGTACCCCGTGGCGATCGTCTACCCCTTGTATATTCCTAAGACCTAGCTGCATCAGGGTGGAAGCGGGCCTAACTCGCTCCTTCGGATGCGGCGGCCACAGGTGAAGCCTAGCCCTGCAGGGGTTTACCATCTGCCTCGGGGACTCAACAGAGTTAGTGTAGCAGCCGCTGTGGCCGTCCTAACCGGTGGTCCCGGCTACGGGCTCACGCCTGACTTCCTGCCTTCATCTACCAGCAGCCACTCCCTGAGCCCCAGTGGGAATCGGAACACAAATATGGAACTTAATATGTGTGGCACCATTTAAATCAATTCTGCTTTAAAAGACTTGATCCAAAATCTAGAATACATTTGTCAGTCTTTCCATCTTTATTGTATCATCTGCATGTTCCTGGCCTGAGTTCTCTGTGTGTCTGTTCCTTGGGTGACCTTGATGGTATCAGATTTCCATGACTTTATCTGCTGCAGCCGATGTACTTATTTGATTTTCATAGTCTAATATTGTATTTGGCTGCACTTTAATACAGTTCTAAACCGACTATCAATTTTGATAATTAATGAAGGTAGTATAATTATCAGATTGAATTACATAATTTATTCCCTTTTGAACTGTAAATAGAGAAATATTTCCATGCATGTAGTGAGATTGAACACATCATATCTCATATTTATGTAGACATCCCAAAAGTAGCTGTCATGCCTTAGTAGAGTGACAGATGCTACTATATGGAACAATACTCTTTGTTAAGTAAATTTCGTTGTCATATTTGGTAACACGTAAGCAGCTTGTGCCATGCAGTGAATAAAGTATAAAAAGGGAAAAGTTCTGCACTGTCTTTAGTGTGGAGGCAGCAATGGCCAAGGTTCTCCTCCTCATCGGTGCGTGCCTATTACAGAACATAACAAATTACTGATATTACCAAATAACTATTGGTGCTTTGTACTTTTGGTTCTGTTATTATGGGCCAAAAGGTGAACAAATCTGAATCATACATAGCCTGCAATCTATACTTTATACTTATTGCTTTCTTACAAAATGCTCTATAGGAGCTATGATCTCTATAGGAATAGCTAAATAATATTTCCTTTCTGTTTTATCTAGGGTTGGCACTGGTGCTGGGCTCTCAGCTGGGTGAGTAATGGGTAGAGTAATGGGTACAGGAAAAGGAGATTTATTTGCTCTTAACTGCAAGCACAATTCATTGACGAAAAATTTAGGAGTTTACAATCCCCAGCACTTCTATCCATTTGTAAATGACAACTAGCTTAACTTGCCATTTTTATTATGAAGTTATCATGTATCATCAATAATTGTTATATTTTTTAAAACCTTATTACAGTGTGTAATTACATTGCTCTTTACATAGCCTTATGCATTAAACTGAATAACATTTTGAATCCACCAATCAAATTGATTTTATTGTGAAGCTTGCATTAGATAGATATAAATGAATTGCTGATTGGTTGCTTTTGTCTACCTTAATGGAGTATTTGTAAATTACCTCAATGAATGGAAACCAACCCACTGTGTAATAATAACCTCATGAATGAAAAAAACAAAACATATTGGGGTCTATTCAATGCTGTGGGCGAGCGGTGACAGCGAGCAAGGCTTCCTGCTCACTGTCACCGCTCGCCCTGTCAGTATTCAACTCACCCCCCTCATATGCCAATTCCTCCTCGCTCCGTTTATTGAGCGAGGGGGAATTGGCGTATGCGGCTGCTGAAGCAGCCACGACTCGCGGCTAAATACAGCGGGTTCGCTGCATTAGCCGCGGGTTTTGGGGTAATCCTCGCCGTCATATGAGGATTCCCCCAGAACGTTGAATAGGGTGAGCGGCCGGCGAGGGGGTAAAACAGCACGGATCACTGGTTTTCTGCGATCCTCGCTGTTTAACCCCCTCACCGGCCACGGTGAGCGGCATTGAATACTACCCATAGTATTTTATTGGGATGAACTGACAAGTATACAATAAATCGCAGTGTAAATTACAGAGTTTTACAAAAAGCAACAGAAAATAATAGACAATTGCTAGTCTTAGTTATGCTGGCCATACAGTAGACCAGCTTTAGTCCAACCATCCAACTAGTTGGTTGGACTAAAACTCTGGTACTGTATGGGAGCAAATGACAATCAGCAAATTGTTTAAATCAACTACAGAACCCTGTCTTAACGCCAGTTTTTTCGGTTACCAGATTTTAGGAGCAAATTACAAATTACAATACATTATTATTAATCCATCCAACCAACCAACCAACCAACTACTTGGATGGTTGGATGAAAGTTAGTCTAGTGTCTAGTGGTCCTATTTCCCTATACATTGTAAGCTTGTGAGCAGGGCCCTCATACGGTTGACTGTATGTAAATACCCAGTTTGTTGTATAACCGTCTCCTATTGTAAAGCGGGATGGAATATTCTGCGCTATATAAGAAACTGTTAATTAATAAATAAATAAATAGTGTATAGCCAGCATAAGGAACAAAACCAATAACATGAAAAAATGAGCCAAGAGATGACCAAGGAAGAACAAAAGGGATTTTGGGGCACACTTAGAAAATTAATGGTGAATGAATGAGTTAAAAATGTACTTTTATTTCAAAGGCTACAATAACATTGCATATCAACAAAAAAAAATGTCCTCATACGCAATGTTATTTTAGACTTTGAAATAAAAGTTAAACCCCTTTTGTTCCTCTTTGGTCATCTCTTGACTTATTTTTTCAGTTGTAACGCTGAACAATATTATGAGCACCGCCAACCAGGTACTGCAGGTGATTGCCAACAACACGGTTATATGTTGGTCTTTTCTGAGTGTCTTTGATACTTACTGTATTATTCTGCCATTGCGATTCCTTACCCATATTATATACATAAAACCAATGACTACTCAGATGTACAAATGATGCTACTGCAATAATTCTATCAAAACAAAGAAAAAAGGGGTGACTAAGGGCAAAATAAGAAATGAGTCATTTGAAAACACATTTTCTAAAAAAAACAAGAGAAGAAGAAAACTGAAGAGAAGAATCAGAAGGGGGTGACAGGTGGGGGTGGATGAGTAGATACCAATAGTGAAGAGACTTGTAACATAATTTGGTTTGCAGATACAGAAATGGCATGCCTATATTCTGTGTGTAATTGCGGATGTATTTGTATAGCAAATTATGTGACAGGAAAAACACTGTAGCTTAACATTTTGTGTGCAGATACAGTCACAATTACATACAGAATATATGCAATAACATACAAACTCGACAGAAGCTCTTTGTATGTCCTATTCATTTTATTAGGGAAAACATTCAGCAATGACATTTACAGTACATGACCTATTTTGAGAGATATTTTGGATTTTTAGGTTTACAAATAATTATAAAAATGTTTATTTGTTACCAATGTGCTGTAATTGTGTACTTGTTATTGAGATATACTATTGCAGAATACAAGTCACCTCCTACAAAAACAGCTGTAGGAGTTCATGTGTTCAACTTTATAGAGCTATTTTGTTTGAAACTTTATTCTGTTATTCTGGACAAAAGAATCTGGATCTGACTTTTTACTGGCCGCTCTTATTCAGAGTTGACAACATCCAGCTTTGTAAATGTTCGACTTTTGAGGACAAATTGGATATTTCACAAAATCGGACCATTACAATCCTGCCTATATTTTAACTTGGTGTAAATTTCAAAGAAGCCAAAACACACTAACACATTTACAAGGCCTTCAGATGTACTAAGCTTAAAAAAGTGATCAAATGGAGAGTGATAAACAACCAGCCAGTTTTTCAAATACACCCTGTAACATGGTAGGTAGGAGCTGATTGGCTGGCAGTTTATCGCTCTTCATTTTATAATTTTTTGAAGCTTGATACATCTGGCCCTTTATCCACACATTATTAATGCTATACAACCAGGGCCACTGAAAGTGCCGTCGGGCCCCAGGAAAAGGGGTGTGGTCATTGGGAGTGTGTGTGGTCATGGCCCTTTTTTTTCTTTTTATAAATTTGCTGGGGGTGTGGGCTGTGTGACTAAGGACAGGCGGCTGCTGCCTCCCTGAGCTCTGAGCAGCATGTGCTGAATGGGAGAGAGAGGCTATGCTGCTGCAGCAGCCTGTCCTCTCCACTCCCCCTGCCCGGTCTCTGTAGCGGTGGAGGGACCCGGGCCCCTCCAGCAGACCCGGGCCTGGGTACAAAGTCCCCCCCCAATGTCCCTGTATACAACAATTGCAAATAGGGCCTTATTCAGAGATGTTGCAGCTATGAGAAATTAGGTTTATTAAAAAAAAAATGCACAGTGGTAACTTCGATCTGCTGCTGCTTCCAAAGATTCAGCATGAGATCAACTGCATGACCATTGGCCATCTGAGTAATCCTCAGGTTACCCAGGATTTCCAGTTACATCATGCAAATGGGGCCGGTAAAGTTGCACTGAAGGGCACAACCACTGGCCTTAGCATGCCCAGAAACCCCCCCCCCAAAAAAAAAAAAACTAAGCTACAATATGGTTGTTATATATTTTTTTAGCTAGATAAGAAATATTATTAATACTAGAGCACAGTTGTTTACTGTTTCATGCTATGCTCCCCAAGATAATATGAAGTTCAAATTGGAGGAACACGGGTATGGCAGTGGGAATTTCATCATTGTTGCCTCATCCTCACATGATGTGATAACGCTATTCTTCTGCTCTAGCCCTGCACAACAGAAGCTAGTGGGGACCCGGGGGTTGCTTACTGTATATGGGCCAATACAGTGGTGCAATGGTTATCTTTATTTATATGTTCAGCACTGGGGTCATTGGTTTGCTTCCAAGAAATTCTCTATATTTTTAGTTTGTATGTTCTCCCTGTGTCTGCCTGATTTTCTTCTGCACGATCCAGCTTCCTCCCCCAATACAGAAACATATACCCCATGCATCAAGTTACCTATTGATTGTAAGTTTGTAACAGAATCCTGTTTATATCTTTGAATATATCTACTCTAGTTGTATTACCATGTACCCAATGTGGAACAGAACAAGTTGGAATTATATAGATAATGGTTATTATTATTAATAATAATAATAATAATATATAAATAAATGTTCATAAATTTAGTTTTTACAGAAAAACTGCCTTAAATTTCAGTCTCAGAGTAGGCAATCACAATTACAATTTTGTATATACATATGAAAGTACACTAAGATGATATTTATGATCATTTATTGTATTTGTCACACAGTCTCAGCCTATGAGCTGACATGTTACTTCAGCAGCTCGGCCCAGTACAGAAATGGAGCAGGGAGATTTAAACCTGAAAACATTGACCCATGTCTGTGTACTCACCTGATTTATGCCTTTGCCGGAATGTCCGACAACCAAATCTCCACCTTAGAATGGAATGATGTCCATCAATATAAAGCTCTGCAGGACCTCAAGAAACAGTAAGTAGTGTCACTGCAATGTTCATATCCTGGGCATTGAACTGTAAACGTTCAACAACGCCCATAAGCTCAAAAACTAGCACAAACATTGACCATCATTTTTCAAACGATATGTAATTTCTAGATCAAACACATAAAAAGTAGGTGTACATGTATTTTTTTTATTGTAATCTTAGATCTTTAAGGCTATGGTACAAAAAAGGTTAGAAGAGTAAAATAATGTACATTTATTGCATGTGATCCATTGTCTCTTTTTTAGGAATAGTAACTTAAAAACCCTGCTATCTATTGGAGGATGGAACTTTGGCACTATACCGTAAGTACAAATGATAAAAAAAAAATCTCATGGTCACTTTACTTTTGTGATCGATTTTTAAAATGATGCACTGCCTTTACTCACTGCAGCTTTACTGCCATGGTCTCATCACTCAAGAACCGTCAGACATTTATAACATCAGTTATTAAATTCCTGCGGGATTACAACTTTGATGGGCTCGACATTGACTGGGAGTATCCTGGTGCCAGGGGAAGCCCCCCAAAGGACAGGCATCTGTTTACCATCCTAGTGCAGGTAAACATTTACTATGAGGAGGCCTTTCAGTTTATTACAGCTACAGTATACTTAAAGAATATCAGACCATAGTATTCGTTGCGCTTTGTCTTTCTTATTTTTGCTTTTTAGGAGCATCTTGCACAGGGCCGGCCCTAGGCATAGTCATACAAGGCAATTGCCTAGGGCAGCAGCCTATTCCTTGTTGTGGCAGCTCCCAGGGGTGAATCTAAGGGCTGGGGTGGTCCAGGGGTGCCAGCATAGGCCCCCTCCTACACAGAATGCGGCAGCAGCGGGGAGTTAGCACAGCACTCTGTCCATCGCGGCCACTCCAAAGATGGATATATATGGATTGGTTAGTTGGCATACCAGACATGATCAGTCTTAAAAAAAGCCATCACAATCAGCTTAGCCATGCTGCTTTCACATCAGAACTTCTGTCGTTGCGCACCAACAGGGATCTACTTTGGTCTTGAAGTCAATACTGTAGATCTAGGATTCAAGCCTATATTCTTCTAAAACTGGGCCAAGGTCCAGTTGGTGTCCACCTCAACATTGTTCTTAGTGATGGTGGACACAGTGCCGGTGGAAGGGACCAGAGCGCCCCAGGCGGGGGGGGGGGGGGCGCTCCAGTGCTCCCCCGGCCGCTGTACAGGGGGGGGGGTGGCAGGTGATAGGCGCCGCAGCGTTCCAGGGGGGGGGGGGTCACGCTCCGGGGTGCTCAACCGCCCCCGGGCACTGTACAGGGGGGTGTCGGTGATTGTGGTGGCAGGCCACCGCAGCATTCCCTGGTGGGCCGGGGGGCTGTGGTTGGCAGGGGTTGTAAGTTGGGGGGTGCATCGGAGGCTGCTGCTCCAGCCCCTGCTGCACACTGGCGCCCTCCAGTGGCCGGCGCCCTAGGCAAATGCCTAGAGCTACCTAGTGGTGGCACCGGCCCTGGGTGGACAGAGGACAGGCATAGCGCTCTCCATCTTCCAGGGACTGTCTCATGCACTGAAATATTGCAAACTGCTCAGGACAGTGTTTTCTTCCAAAAGCAAGCTTTATTTCTTAGTTGATAGGGCGGCTCTACCATTAGGCAGCATAAGGCTGCAGAATTTGAGGGATACCTCTAAGTACATTACAAACTTAAGGATGATTCTGAGAGAGGCATCCTTGTTGAACTTAATGTAAATGACAGGTGTTGAATTTCTAAGACACCACAACACGTTCACCTAAGGTTCTGAAAAGTCATTGTAGGTAGGTTAGGAGTGCAATTCAGTAGGAGCAGTAGGAGCCACTTGCAGGATGAGGAAGGGTAGGCAACTTTGATCTAGAAGCACCATTAACCATTAGCGACTTCATGGTTTTCATTTAGACAATTATCAATTGCCCCTTAAGGAGACTAGACTCCTCTGTCCTTTATTTTCTTTAAATTTATATTGGCTTATATAAAAATAAGTTGAATAAGTACAGACCCTAAAGATCTAAAATCTTTTAAAATTTTGTCTTGTCATTCCCCCAACCTCATATTTCCTTCCCGCTATTTTCCCTTTGTGTTTGATAATCTAGAAATGATACTTACTATTTATCTCTGTATCTGAAATTAAACTTAAATATATTTGTTATTTAGGAATATTACTTAAATATATTTGTATTTCCATTGTCAACTAATTGTACTCTTTCCTAATTTATAATTTATGTGAAAAAACAATACATATTTTTCTCAAAAAAAAAAAGAAGCATGACTTATTTACCTTTTGATTTTGTCAATCCAGGAAATTAAAGCAGCTTTTGAAATAGAAGCTCAAATAGCTAAAAGACCAAGACTCATGGTGACTGCTGCAGTAGCTTCAACTATCTCAAAAATCCAGTCAAGTTACGAGATTCCTCAACTTGCTAAGTAAGAAAATCCAAAAGTCTGTTTGCTCTGTCTATATACATATATATATTTATATATAATATTTATATATATATATATATATATATGTATATATATATATATATATATATATATGTATGTATATATATATAGAGATCCAGGCGTCTGTGCACACTCCTATCCAAGGAGGTGGGTGCTAAAACCATGTAAATGGTATACAATATGGACAATTAGAGGCAAGCACACCGGTTTAAAGTGAAGGCAAAAGAGTCTTTATCAAAAAAAGTGTGAAGGCAAATATCCAACTTGCAGTACAGGCATGATACAAGAGTTGTTACCAATGCAGGAGAACATCATCCACATTTCAGACAGCAAATATAGAAGACTGCAGGGATGCCATATTCTAGCTCTACAGCTGTTTCGGTGGATGTACCACCGTCATCAGGAGCTCCTGATGACGGTGGTACGTCCACCGAAACAGCTGTAGAGCTAGAATATGGCATCCCTGCAGTCTTCTATATTTGCTGTCTGAAATGTGGATGATGTTCTCCTGCATTGGTAACAACTCTTGTATCATGCCTGTACTGCAAGTTGGATATTTGCCTTCACACTTTTTTTGATAAAGACTCTTTTGCCTTCACTTTAAACCGGTGTGCTTGCCTCTAATTGTCCATATGTTGTCCCAGATTGCAGGGGTTAATTGCATTCACTAACAAAGTTGCAATTCTGTACATACAATGTTGCAAACTGGCAGCACATATGCACTAGGTTCTGTGGCATATTTATAATGGGTGCAGTGTGTGCTGTGCAATAGGGTCCACACCGTGCATGATGCACCCAATTTTTTAGGAGTTACAGCTCCGGAGTCCTGCGACGATGGCAGCAGCTCTGCAGAAATCACCAGAAAAATGGCCTCCAAGCCTTTTTACGGAGAACTACATATGCGCATTGGAGTCTGAGCCTCCTAATGCTCATATTCTATAGTGCTGTGTGGCAGCACTGCCAGCAAAGAGGAGGGGACCCAGATGGAGGAGGCTGAACGCGGACCTCCTAATTTCTTCATTCTGGTGGGGAAGACCCAGTATTTTATAAGCGTCCCCATGAAAAACTGGGTGTTTTGCTGGTGGGTTGATACAGACACCGAAGGATATAAAAAGTCAGTTCAGACTGCTTTTTCTCCCCTTCGGCCGCATGCCAGGGGATGTGTTCATGTGCATGCCCTTGCATGTTACCGAGGGGACTCGTGGTATGGGGGGACCTCGAAAGTTATTTCCATAGAGTTGGTGCCGCATGGCTAAAAGCTTGACCCCCAGATGAATTACTGGAGATTCTAGGTACTGCTAAAGGTCCTTCATCTACAGAACACAATAATCTGGTGGGACAGTAAGGAATCAGACGCTGCTTCAGGTACCTTGGGCGATGGTCATGTATGGCTCTGAAACTCAGTTAATCTTGAGGATGATTTGTTATCTTATAGGCAGCCAGTGGAGGGAGTAGAGAATGGGGGTTATGTGGCTAGAATGGGGCTGGTTGGTTAAAAGCCTGGCAACTATGTTTTCTACCATCTGTATTTGGTGCAATTCTTTTGTTGGGAGAACAAGGTGCATGTGTGACTTTTGCAGATCTTTAGACGGAGTTAAGTGTTTTCAATACATATACAGAGAGATTGTGTGCAACACAAACTGTAGCCCATACTCTATAGCAGTCTCTAAATGTTTATTGAACACATAGGGCCTGATTCAGACCTGCTCGCTAGGCAGCGCCTATTTGCCGACCCAACAAATGCCCCACCACCACCCGGTTTCCCTCAGTAGCATGTGAGGGGATGTGTACGCGCACACATCCCCTCGCATGCAGGTTGCTCACCATCAAATGATTCTTCTGCCAGCACATGGTGTCTGCACATGCGCAAATAAGCGCATGCAAATGATAAGACCCCCACCATCAGATCGGCGTTGAATTCGACCCCTTCTGAACAAGCCTGAATCAGACTCATAATTTGCGTAAGTTCGAATGTAAAAGTAGAAATTTAATGTTAACATTCCATATTACACAGTGCTTTGGATTACATCCATGTAATGACTTATGACCTGCATGGCTCTTGGGAAGGATACACTGGAGAAAATAGCCCCCTGTTTGCAAGGCCTGGAGAAACGAGATACAGCTCCTACCTCAATGTTGTGAGTATTAAAACCAATATGGTGAAACTGTATGTCTGGGAGCATTCCAGTTGTAAATAATATCAAACATTAACCCTTTGAGTGCCAACACTGCTGTGAGAAATCCCCAGAATAACTGCTAAAAATGCCAGTGTCGCTCACAGCGACTGTTCTTTTAGTAATGAATAAATACAAATACAGCCAGGTCAACTCATTGAAGGATAGTTAAATATTGAACCCAATAAAGAACAGTCGCTGTGAGCGGCGCTGGCATTTTTAACAGATATTTTGAGGATCTCTCACAGCAATGTTGGCACTCAGAGGGTTAATAAAAGAACATGATACATTTTTCTAAAAAATATTTTTGGGGATACAGAATTTTTTTTTTTTCAAGGGCTAATTATTACGTATTCCCAGAATGAATGTAGCTAACCTATTTTCAATATTAAAAGCAGCATCCATAGGTTTCTATGGAGTCTGCTAAACAGTGACATTTACCAAATGAACCAGCTGTGAGATTGGCCCATTATTTGGCAAATTGAATATTTGTAGCATTTGTTATTGCCCCAGTATGCGGTAATGGGAAATGTAATGGGAGAATATATTTTATGGGGTAAAATTTAAATAATAATAATAATTATACTATTTTAATAGCAGTTTTTTATATAGCGCAGCAAATTTCTTTTGAGCTTTGCAATTGGAAGCAACAGTGATAAAACAAATCTGGCAAATAACAAAGTGGTAGGGAGGCCTTATAGGAGTGTAAATATATCGAATTATTGGTAAAGGATACAAATCTATATATTAATAGCTGAAGGACGACTTTTATGAGTGACATATTTCTATGATGCTGCACATAATATATCAAATAAAAGGTTTGGAGAATTATAGCATTGTAATTGGTGGAGTTATGTGGCAAAACATCCATTAGCTATTTACAATGCATCATCTTTGTGACAGTTGTTGAACTCTCCCTGTGCACCTGCTGGGTGACCTGGAACATGTGACCTGCTGGGGGGTTTGGTAATGTTATAGTTATTTGCAACAACCCACTGATAAAAAAAGCTAAAGGTGCCCATACACGGTGCGATGAACTCCATGCTTTTAGTACTAGATTGCATTATACCTAGTACAAAAAACATACAATGTGCCACAGCACTGTGGTTTTTGTGCTAGATACGATGCAATCTAGTGCTAAAAAGCACAGGCCACACATACTTTATGTGCTGTGTGATGGGTTGTGCACGGGAGCAGGCATCTCATCGCACTGCCCTGTTGCACAGTGTATGGGCACCTTAACTCCCAAGGGGGGAAAAGGGGGCAATATGTTTCACCTATAAACCAGTTGAAATCAGACACAGATCAGCTAGTAACCATGATTGCTGTCTATTTGTCGATTGTATGTCTGTCCATCCATCTGTTTTTTTTTTCTGTATAAGATATAGTATTGAGTAAATGACAGTTAAGTTCTTTTTTTCTAGTATTACGCCATGAACTACTGGAAGAATCATGGTGCACCAGCTTCAAAACTTCTTATTGGCTTCCCAACTTATGGTCGTACCTTCCACCTAAAAAACCCTGCTGATACTGCTATTGGTGCCCCAACATCAGGGCCCGGACAAGCTGGACCTTATACCAGGCAACCAGGTTTATTGGCTTACTATGAAGTAGGTAGCAACATCCTTTTAAGAAATGTATAGGTCTCTCCCATCTATTTCTGACAATGGGGCATATGTATTAAGCCTGGTGAAGAAATAAAGTGGAGATAAATGGAAGGTTAAATGCACCAGCATAAACTCCTAACTGCCATTTTTCAAATATAGCTGATTGGTTGGTGGATTATCACCTTCTACTTTATCTCTACTTTATCTCTTCAACAGACTAAATACATCTGCCCCAATAATCCCAATCTATCTGTGCATACAAACTGCGTTTTAAGCATAGCGATAATTGCAGATGAACGGGGGCCGCTGGCGATGGTGCGAGAGTGCGCATCAATGCTCACCGCTCATTGTCTGCCTATACATATTGAATCGCTTTTGAGCTGAAACCAGGTCAATCGACAAAACTGAGACGCTTACAGATCAAAATTGCATAGTGTGTATAGGCCTGTAGACATAAATTTACTAAAGCTTCTTAAATTGTAAAGAGGTGATTTTGCCCATAGCAACCAATCAGATTCTGCCTATCATTTCTCTATTGCATCCTAGAAAATGATAGACAGAATCCCATTGATTGCTTTTGGAATCATCACCTCTTTTCAGTTTAAGAAGCTTTAGTAAATGTATGTCTTACTGCTCCCAAAATAGACTTGCCCTCTCCAGTTCATTAATGCCCATTGTGCACAAATCACAATACAATGGAATACATGTCAAGAATAAAAATAAATACATTTAAAAGGTCTTATACATACATATATGTGTGAATGGTGTGGATCTGATACCTCTGAAATATACATACATACATACATACATATATATATATATATATATATATATATATATATATATATATATATATATATATATATAAAACATCAGGGGTCACACATATTAGGGTGTGAGACTCAGAAAGTGAGAGATTTTTGGAGAGTTTTCCCATTTTTTTAAAAAGAGGCAATCATATACACTACAAAACCAGGGTGATTTTGCCATTTCATTGATTTCACTTTAAAAAAATGGGAAAACTCTCCCAAAATCTCACTTTGGGCCTTATTTTGGTTCATTCTTTCTGACAAAATCCTTCTTAGATGGGCAAAACCATGTGCACTGCAGGTGGGGCAGATGTAACATGTGCAGAGAGAATTAGATTTGGGTGGGGTTTTACTTCAAAGTGAGATCTATATTGCAGTATAAAAATAAAGCAGTCTGTATTTTCCCTGCACAGAAACAAAATTACTCACCCAAATCTAATTCTCTCTGCACATGTTACATCTGCCCCCCCTGCAGTGCACATGGTTTTGTCCATCTAAGAAGGATTTTGTCAGAAAGAATGAACCAAAATAAGGCCCTTTGTGATTCTCCCACCCTATTACAAGTGGCCCCTGGTCTGGATGGAAAATATCAATTACTTAAATATTTAAAATCAATTTTCTAAACTATTTCTAAACTATTTCAAACTTCGATACATTTTTTATCCCATATAAACAGATCTGCACCTTTCTGAAAAATGGAGCCACCAGTGAATGGTCATTTTCGGAGGATGTACCTTATGCTTACCAGGGCAGTGATTGGGTGGGATATGACAATACCATCAGTTTCCAAATTAAGGTACATTTCAACAGTACAATTATATTATACAACAAACAATTAATTTAAATGACAATTTTTTATTCATGTACATTTTTTATTGTTATTTTATTGGATGTGTTTTAAGGACATTTAAATGTAAAGAAAACCCTCCAAAAATGTATATTTTGTATGACTCTTCCCAGCAAACATATGCACTACAATATTTAGAGAAGCACTGGTCAATGCTGGTGGAATGCTAAAATGAGATTTTCACTTTATGACCTTTAATTATCTATTATCAAGTTAGGGCTCACATACTTTAAATGGTGAGATCAGGACATTTATGATACTTTTCCAAAGGTGTGACATATGAGTGACACATCAAGGCTGCGTTTTTTAAAAACATGTATCTCAGACAGAACATCATCTATTCAACAATCACCGGCTGCTCCCCAGAGCAGCAGTAGTCACCGGCTCACCCAAACTTCCCCCATACCGCAGGACACTTTGACCTGCAGGTGGGACAATGGGACAGTGTCCAAATAGTGTGACTGTCACACTTTTATTTGGGCAATTGGGAGGTAGGCATAATTGCTGAATTTTCTTGGCTATTCTATAGGCAAAGTAAGTTCCAAATTTTATTGAAGTTCAACACAGCAAAAGACAACGTGGAATTATGGATGCTAGACTGCGAGATTTGCATATTTGACTTACCCTTTTTGTGTTATGTTTCAAAATAATAGTTGGTGACAGAAATATCTATCATGCACTCCCCAAAGCTTTTGTCTGGTGATATATTTCTTATAACCTATGAGGTTGGGTCAGGGGTGTTTTAAGAGAGGAGAGGACCCCCTTGCAGACCTCTGCTGCTGGCCCTCTCCTCTCTGACTGTGAGTAGACTGGGTGTCGGACGGGGTCCCGACAGTTGGGATCCTGACAGTCATTTACCTGACGTCTTGATCCCGACTGTTAAAACACCGACAGACGTTTTCCCGACGGCCACCGGCTATTCTCCCTCATGGGGGTCCACGACCCCCATAGAGGGAGAATAGAATAGGTGGCGAGCATAGCGAGCCACCGTGCCCACAAAGGGCTTTGTTGCACTCGCCATGCTGTCTGAGTCTGGCCAGTCGGGATCCCGACGTTGGGCTAATGACTGTCAGGATCCCACCTGTCGGACCCCTATACCACACCCGAGTAGACTCTGGTATTATACTATGCAGGTCTCTGGGAATTTGGTATCTGTGCCTTGTTCCCAGGGAGTTTTTCAGTTCCCATGCACAAATCACTTACAAAGGGCCGCAGTGGCCATTTTCCTGACAGACTTGTGCCTGCAGTGCTCCTCTGGAGTCCCCATGTTACTCCGGAGGAGTAAGTATAATAATAATGGGTGAAGGGCTCAAAGTGGACCTGGAGAGGTGGTGGAACTTAGTTCCTCTGCCACAACCCCCCCACCTCCCCCATCAGTGTTTTCGGCGCCACCTGCAAACTACAGAATTTGTGCCCTACTTCCCAATGTACAATAGTACCCCCCATTCAAATTAAGCCACAAAGTAGCACAATCATATTCACATTACACGCATGTGGTGACCTTGATTCATATTACACCAAAGAGTAGTGCCTCATTCACTTTATACACAAAGTAGTGCCCCTTTTTAAGTTATGCTACACAGTAGTATTCCTTATACATGTATGCTACACAGTAGTGTTGCTTATACATAATGCCCACAGTAGTATTCCTTACACTCATAATACGCACAGCAGTATTAGCCCTTACACAAAATGTCCACAGTAAGTGCCCCTTATACACATATCTGTCTCTGTCCTTCCAGAAGCTTCCTCTCCGCTTTTCTACACTTCAGCGGTGGTGACAGCATGACATAACATACGCCATGCCAGTAAAGGAAGCTGCTGGGACAGGCTTTTCTGTTGAAATTACTAAGCATGTCTGTAGTAGAGGTGGAACCGAGTTCCCCCTACCATTAAAGGTGATGGAACTCAGTTCCACCTCGTCCCCCCCTTAACCCCTGAGTAGGTGCAGTGTCTGCGGTGTGGTGCCCCCCTCCTGTGCTCATTATAAAAATGCCCATTTGTTGAGTAGTATCTTCAAATAAAAGAGAAAAGGGAGATCATAGTGTTTACCAAAGAAATAATAAGTTTGAGTTTCAGTGTAGGCTTGCAAACCAAAATGGAATTGTGGTGTGTTTGCATAGAGATAGGGGTTTAGAAGCTGCCTAAATAAATACATTTGGGAAATGCTCTATTTTAGCTGTTAAAAACTACTTCAGTCTTCAATGAGTTTTGGCAGGTTCCAAATGACAGAAAACAAAAATGTAGCCCTTAGGGCCTTATTTTGGTTCATTCTTTCTGACAAAATCCTTCTTAGATGGACAAAACCATGTGCACTGCAGGGGGGGCAGATGTAACATGTGCAGAGAGACTTAGATTTGGGTGAGTAATTTTGTTTCTGTGCAGGAAAAATACTGACTGCTTTATTTTTACACTGCAATATAGATCTCACTTTGAAGTAAAACCCCACCCAAATCTAATTCTCTCTGCACATGTTACATCTGCCCCACCTGCAGTGCACATGGTTTTGCCCATCTAAGAAGGATTTTGTCAGAAAGAATTAACCAAAATAAGGCCCTTAGTTACAAATTCATCCACTGATACAATATGGGCTTAATGTAATAGCCAATGAGTTTGTCAGCTGTGCGGGATGCTGGCCGGACTCGGATGTTTTTAAAGAGGCAATATTGTAGTGTATAATTCTCTGATAGAACGTCTTGTCACAACAAAAAATGATCAAACTTTAAAAGTTATATTCAAATATTAATACATTTTTACATAAACGTAACATTTCTAAAAACCTGACCACAATTAATTTTGGGAGCCAGAATGAAATTAATTATTGCAATTTGGTCCATCATATATTGCAACGGTCCACTTTGTATATTGCAAAGGTCCAAATTGTAGAACATAACAGTATACAGTATGCTGTTGATCCTATCGATTTTTCTAATTAATTTGGTTGGTGCTGGCCCTGCTCTGGGAAACAATTTAATTGGTAATTTCTTCCATGATTGTGTCTCTTTATAGAGGACATACTGCATTGTGGTTTTAAAAAACAAAACCTATTCCACTTATGTTTTTTGTTTGGATAAATAATCTACCACAAATCTCTCCTTTATTATGGGGTTCTCTGTTACAGCTAGCTGCCCAGCAATGTGATATTTAGTCAGTGGTGCAAGTAGAAAAAAAGTCTTAGTGGTACTGTGCCGCGTGCCTAAAATGGGCGTGGTCTGGGCATGGCCATATGGCATGAGGGGGAGTGGCTACATGACAAACCTTTAGAACACGATGACATTTCTCTTTGGGCTTGTGCATTGCATCCTGCACACAAAATGTAGGAGCCAGGATCAAAGTGTAGAAGCCAGACAAACCATAAATAGGGATATTGCACACCGAAGGCGCACAGCAAAAATCTATAAAGTACTCATGCCATAATGCCCATTACACATGCCACACACTGTAATACCTATTACATATAATACAACAGACCGTAATGCCCATTACACGTTATATACCAAACACCGTAATGCTCATTACACATTATGCCACGCATGGTAATGCCCATTATATATAATAACACACGCTGTAATGCTCATTACATATTATGCCACATAAGTGCCGCTTACTTACATGCTCGTTGCTGTGGGTTTCATGCTCAATGCCAGGGGTTTCAATGTTTCATGCTCTCCGCCAGGGGTTGCATGCTCTCCGCCAGGGGTTGCATGCTCTCTGCCAAGGGTTATATGCTCTGCCAGGGCCCAGGGATTGCATGTTCTCTGCCAGGGGTTGCATTCTCTGTGCCAGGGGTTGCATGCTGTATGCCAGGGCCCAGGGGTTGCATGCTCTCTGCCAAGGCCGGACTCAGACAGCATGGTGAGCGCAACAAAGCCCCTTGCGGGCTCGCCACGCTGTGGGCACGGTGGCTCCCTACGTTTGCCACCTATTCTATTCTCCCTCTATGGGGGTCGTGGTCCCCCATGAGGGAGATTAGCCGGTGGCCGTTGGGAACCCGTCTGTCTTGGTTTTAACAGTCGGTATCCCGACTTCGGGTAAACGACTGTCGGGATCCCGACTGTTGGGATCCCGTCCGGCACCCATATGGGGTACCAGCACCATATGTTTTAGCGGTACGCCGTACCACCCTGTACCGCTATACTTGCACCACTGTATATAGTCAGCATGATGCCTACATTTAGTACAAATAAGAAAAGGTTAAAAGTTAAAAAAAGAGGTGAAATTAATAATAATGGCAAATAATACAACTACAGCTGCTTTTATTTATATGCTGATATTTGAATTTTAAAACATCTGCATCTGAGGCAACTTATTCTATCTTCCCTCCCGGTCATGTCAAAGATGGCTACACCCAGGCCTGAGATTCCACATATTACGCTAAATTTTTCTGACATTTCATTGTGACACAGTGGAGGGGTACTATAAACAATTTGCCTGTGTACATGAAAAGGTATATTTTCCAATCTGTGTCCTTTTTCTTGCATGCAGGCTGAATGGTTGATGCAGAATAACTTTGGAGGTGCTATGGTTTGGTCATTAGATATGGATGATTTCACTGGCACGTTCTGTAACCAGGGCAAATTCCCTCTCATTTCTACATTGAAGAGAACATTTGGCATTCAGTCCATTGGTGAGTCATTCTCTGTATTGAGCAGGCATAAATAAAATAACGCTTAATCCTGAAACAGATAACAGTTAAGCACATTATAGAGATGTCTACAGAAAGATTTAAAGGGCAACTATAGAAAATGTAAAAACTAATAGCAGCTTTGTAAAATAATCAAAGGGACTAATTCAGCGTCAGGTGTATTTTTGTGAGAAATCACAAAACTCCAACTACTGTAGCCTCATAATTTCTTAATTCAATAATTTCCCAGTTTTATACATTCATACATATATAAGGTTCATATAGATTGGGTAAAATTCTCCAGCAGTTAGGTCCTTCACATGGTTATAGCAGTAGTTCACAGCAGGTTACACGATACAGCGTCACATTACATGGTCTGACAAATAATACTGGTTAACACACCAATGGCTCCTAATGTATCCTCAGATCCCCAGCCTATTGCCTAGTACACTTATTTAGCATCAGGAGTCCCTAACCTGTCTACAGACACCATTCCTAACGGCAGCTAACAGGTGCTACTAGTCATCTAAAGCCGGCCATACAGCTACAGATTTATTGTCAGATCTGGCTGGTTGGAACAAAAACCTAATAATGGATGAGGGCAAATGACAGTTGACCATTTGCTTTGAAATGATGGAAACTGCCAAAAACTGTCATTCAGATATTACCAGGTTTTTCTTCCAACCATCCAGATCTGACAATAAATATTTAGATGTATGGCCAGCTTTAGTTGCAAATGATTCCTGGCCGCAATCAAAAACCTGGACTGGATCCATGTTTAACTGCTATTATGGGCCAGATTCTCTAAGCTTCAAAAGTGATAAAATGGAGAGTGATAAACAACCAACCAATCAGCTCTTGTCTGACATTTTTCAAACACAGTCTGTGATTTGGCAGGTAGGAGCTGATTGGCGGGCTGTTTATCACTCTCCATTTTATCACTTTTGAAGCTTAGAGAATCTAGCCCTATGTGTTTTAACCAGGGAAACCCTATTATAACTGCCAAGATCCCGACTGTCGACATTACCGCCTGCCAGAGTCCCAGAGCACAGGGTCTATTCTCCCTTATGGGGGTCCAGGACCTCCATAGAGGGAAAATAGATTGTTGTGGCAAGCAAAGAGAGCCACCGCGCCCACAGCGTGGTGAGCACAGCAAGCCTGCAAGGAGCCTCATTGCGCTCTCCCCCGCTGTCAGCATTCCAGCGTCTGAGATCCCGACTGTTGGCAAATCATACTGAACCCATCCCTGCCATACTATATTATACAAGAGCATGTCAAAGCACTGAGGGGCAGATTTATTAAGCTTGGAGAAGAGATAAACTGGAGATAAAGCGGAGAAAAGGTAAAAGGAGATAAAGCACCAGCCAATCAGCTGTGTTTGAAAAAGACAGTTGGGAGTTGATTGGCTGGTGCTTTATCTCCTTTTACCTTTTCTCCGCTTTATCTCCAGTTTATCTCTTCTTAATAAATCTGCCCCTGATTTCTTTTTTGGGATACTAAAACATGAAGAAATCTAATAAAGACATTTTTACTGTAATAAAACTGCTGTTATTTTTCACCTTTACAATATATGGATTTAAAGTATGCAGAAATGAGCATCATATTTTTGTTTTATCTCTCAGATTGCAGTTCTACACATCCACACACATCTAGTAATCCAAAGAGTATTGACCCTCCAACGACCAGTAATCATCCAAAGAGCAATGACCCTCCAAAGAGCAATAACCCTCCAAAGAGCAATGACCCTCCAAAGAGTATTGAACCTTCAAAGAGCAGAGATCATCCAAAGAGCAATGATCCTCCAAAGAACAGTGAGCATCCAAAGAGCATAGATTCAAAGGACCATCTAAAGAGCAATGAACACCCAAAGAAGAGTGATTCTGATAACAACCCTAAGAGCAGTGGAGATAACAGCCATCCAAGAGACAGTGATTCTGACAACCATCAAGTGAGTGGTACCTCTAAAGAGCAGCCAAACAGCAGTGACAAATCAAAGAGTAGCGACACTGGATCCCACTCCAACAACAATAAGTCTAACAATCAACCAGAACACAGTGACTCTAACAGTGGTCATTCTAGAAGTATTTCTGTATTCTGTGTGGGCAAAGCAAGCGGCTTGTACCCTGTGATAGGGAAGAAAAATGCCTTTTGGAACTGTTGGAAAGGACTCACCTATCAGGAAGATTGTCCTGTTGGTCTGATTTTCAGCCAGAGCGGCCAGTGCTGTAAGTAATTATGAAAGAATATATTTATATTTCATATTTATTAAAAATGTGTACAATAGAACTATGCTATGTAATGCAAGGTTACACAGTGGGTGGAGTGAAGAAAGATGGCCAGCTCCAACAGAATTTGGAAGACTCCAGGATATTGTAGTTAAGTAGGTATGACTTAACAAAAGCTAGATTGAAAATCTGGGTAGGGGTTGTAGTTCATTAATACAATCTTTTATTAGGTGGTATTGAACTTTTTCTTATAATTTTACATATATAATGCCTATGCTTGAACTAACATTTTTTTTGTAGTAGTAGAACAACCCCTACTTACTGAACTTTTCTATTATACAAACCCCACCACTTCCCAGTATGTGTAACAGCACTGCTTTTCCTGTGTAATAAAAATGCTACATGTTCTACCTCACAAAACACCCTCCATATGATGTGTGCATCACAGTATCATATGTGTATATATATATATATATATATATATATATATATATATATATATATATTACCGCAACTCTTATCATTTCCAACAGTAAATAACTCAAGAAAACAAATGCTCGGACATGTATATATCATATGCACATCTTATCTATACACCTATAAACTACATTTAAGAATAAATTAGGCTATCCTATTACGTGCACTAATTTATCACACAGTACAAATTGACTTTTTAGCCCAGAAGTAATATCGGGCTATTCAATTACAGCTTTACCATGCAGTAAATGACTCATTATCATGCAGGATTAGTTTTGAAGAAAAATGGGTCTCAGCGCCTGAGGCATGCAAACCAGAATCCCCGATAATGCCAGCTTTACAGGACTAATTGGATAGTCCCCAAATGCTACATATATGACTTAATTTATTTGCCATACAAACATTAAACAATGATCATTTGGTTATTATATCTACAATCCACATCCATCCTATCATTGTTCAGTCAAAGGCTCGTATTCAATGCGGTCGTTGAGGGGGTTAAATGGCAGGGATCGCATAAAACCAGCAATCCTCGCTGTTTAACACCCTCGCTGGCCGCTCACCCTATTCTATGTTCCAGGGAAATCCTCGATGTCACAGGACAGCAAGAATTCCTCAAAACAGCGAGGCCCGCGGCTAATGCAGGGAGCCCACTGCATTTAGCCACGAGTCTCACTGCCTCTGCGGCCATATACGCCGATTCCCCCTTGCTCCAAAAACGGAGCGAGGTAGAATCGGAGTAGGCAGTGGGTGGGGGTCAGTTGAATACTGACAGGTCGAGCTGTGACAGTGAGCAGGCAGCCCTGCTTGCTGTCACAATGAGCCCCCGGCATCGAATATACCCCAGAGTCTGTAAATAGATATGTTCTTCACACAAAACCCTGGCTCAGGAGTGTAAAGTTAGGCATCGCACATTATTACAAATTTAAAACCTTGATCCTCAGCTTTGCTGTGACCATTTGGAGGTTTGCAATGGGATGGAAAACTCTATTGTCTAAATATATCATTTTTATCATATACATTCCTTATTGAATGAGGGCCAAAGAGTTCTAATGACCCCCTCCCAAATGAGGCCTGGCCCCTTCCACATTAGACCACAACCCCAAACTTAAATAACACCTTTAAGATAGCTTGAATTAAATATTTTTCAACAGACAGATGCAGACCATGCTGTTGACGATTCACAATTGTGATTGATTCAGTCTCTTCAGATTCTTTTGTTAAGGAGAGTGGAATTCACAATGTTTTTAAAAAAAAATCAACCCAGCATGTTTTGTCCCTTATCAAGGCTTCCTCAGGGTTGCATCTCTGAAATACAACTTTATAAATTACCTGGATTAGTAATAAAGACAAAGGAAACTGGTCTACAGCAGAAATATTTACCTGCAATGGTTCAATAGTTGTACTAATTAGCGATTAACAACAATGTAGTGGCCAATTGTATAAGTAAGGGGCTGTATATAGTCAGTCTTCAAAGAGACATTGATGGAGACATTTTGTCTGTTGGGGGGATGTTCTGGATACTCAGAGCCCCTCCCCCACCATGTGTTAGTGCACTCTGGGACAGAATTCATTGATTTCAGATTCAGAAGGTATGTTGTAATCACCCTGGTAATGCATACTGTGTGCAGAGGTTTTTTTTTACTTGTATATATATCTGACCTTTTTAGGCATCCTGTCTGCTCCTACAACAAAGACAAGCAAGAGTTCAGATGACAATGGATTTTGTGTCGGCAAGGCAAGTGGTCTGTACCCAGTGCCTGGGAACAAAGATGCCTTCTGGAACTGTTGGAAAGGACTCACCTATGAGCAAGATTGCCCCATCAACCTAATGTTTGATCAGAGCTGTCAGTGTTGTAAGTAACTATTGTATTAAGGGATTCACTCAATACTAATTTTATTAAAAGTGATTTCTTATATTTAACAGTAATTTAAATACACGTTGGTTTTCCAGCCTACAGTATGCTCCTGCAAGACATACTAAGGGTTTTATCAGGTTGTAAAATCCATACTTTCTGATTATGTTTATACCCAAAATTTAAAAGGAAAATGTTTTTGCTAGACGTATCTTGCTTCGTAAATAAACCGTTCTGAGCAGATAGTTCTGGCTACTTAATTCTTACAATGTGTATATACTTTGCAGTATATATGATTTTATATTTAAAATGGCTGACATTGTAATGTATGTAGCCCACATATTATCATTTTGCTTGAAAACTTGATGAAAAGGAGATTGACTTCAGCAAGTTAGCCACATCAGTTATTTTGGATTGCAACTCCCATAAAGACAAAGACAGAAACATCTGATGCAACGCAAGTCTTCAGATATAATTAAAAAAATGAATTTCCCTGAACCCCAAATCTTTGTGCACTGAGTATCTAGCCGTATCACATAACCCTTATTAAAAGCCTGGTATGCGCTCCTTATTTATCCATACCAGATGGTGAGACAAACCCATTCTTTAAATAAAAATTACAACAATTGAAAAACAAATAATAAAAATTACTATAGCATTTTACTTAGTAACTCAGGTCTTTTTTTCTACAGGTACCTTGCCTCCTCCTTCTAATGTTCCTGTCACAGTAGCTCCATCTAAAACTAACAGCCACAGTGACTCCAACAATAATCCTAAGGACACAGACTCTAAAGATCACACAAAGATCAATATATCTGACAATCACCCCAAGAGTAATGACTCTAAGGAAAAACCCAAGACCAGTAAATCTAAGGACCACCCTAAGATCAATATCTCTAATGATCACCCCAAAAGCAGTGACTCTAAGAACCACCCCAAGAGTACTGTCTCTGACAACCTCCCCAAAAGCAGTGACTCTAAGGAACAGCCCAAAAGCAGTGACTCTAAGGAACAACCCAAAAGCACTGACTCTAAGGAACAGCCTAAGATCATTAACTCTGACAATCACCCCAAAACTATTGACACTAAAGACCACCCCAAGAGTAGTGTCTCTGACACTCACCCTAAAAGCAGTGACTCTAATGAACAACCTAAAAGCAATGACTCTAATGACCACCCTAAGATAAGTAACTCTGACAATCATCAAAAGAGTAGTGACTCTAATGACCATGCCAAGAGTAGTGTCTCTGACACTCACCCTAAAAGCAGTGACTCTAATGAACAACCTAAAAGCAGTGACTCTAAGGAACAACCAAAGAGCAATGACCCTAATGACCACCCTAAGATAATTAACTCTGACAATCATCCCAAGAGTAGTGACTCTAAGGACCATGCCAAGAGTAGTGTCTCTGACAATCACCCTAAAAGCAGTGAATCTAAAGAAAACCCCAAAAGAAGTGACTCTAAGATCATTATCTCTGACAATCACCCTAAAAGTAGTGACTCTAAGGAACAACCCAAAAGCAGTGACTCAAAGGACCAGCCTAAGATCATTAACTCTGACAATCACCCCAAAACTGTTGACACTAAAGACCACCCCAAGAGTAGTGTCTCTGACAGTCACCCTAAAAGCAGTGACTCTAAGGAACAACCCAAAAGCAGTGACTCTAAGCAACAACCAAAGAGCAGTGACTCTAATGACCACCCTAAGATAGTTAACTCCGAGAATCAGCCCAAGAGTACTGACTCTAAGGACCATGCCAAGAGTACTGTCTCTAACAGTCACCCAAAAAGCAGTGACTCTAAAGAAAACCCCAAAAGAAGTAACTCTAAGATCATTATCTCAGACAATCATCCCAAAAGTGATGACTCTAAGGACCATGCCAAGAGTAGTCCCTCTGACAGTCACCCTAAAAGCAATGACTCTAAGGAGAAACCCAAAAGCACTGACTCTAAGGAACAACCTAAGATCATTAACTCTGACAATCACCCCAAAACTATTGACACTAAAGACCACCCCAAGAGTAGTGTCTCTGACAGTCACCCTAAAAGCAGTGACTCTAATGACCACCCTAAGATAAGTAACTCTGACAATCATCAAAAGAGTAGTGACTCTAAGGACCATGCCAAGAGTAGTGTCTCTGACACTCACCCTAAAAGCAGTGACTCTAATGAACAACCGAAAAGCAGTGACTCTAAGGAACAACCCAAAAGCAGTGATTCAAAGGACCAATCTAAGATCATTAACTCTGACAATCACCCCAAAAGTGATGACTCTAAGGACCGTGTCAAGAGTAGTCCCTCTGACAGTCATCCAAAAAGTAGTGACTCTAATGAAAAACCCAAAATAAGTGACTCTAAGGAACAACCCAAAAGCAATGACTCAAAGGACCAGCCTAAAATCATTATCTCAGACAATCATCCCAAAAGTGATGACTCTAAGGACCATGCCAAAAGAAGTCCCTCTGACAGTCACCCTAAAAGCAGTGACTCTAAGGAGCAACCCAAAAGCAGTGACTCTAAGGAACAACCAAAGAGCAGTGACTCAAAGGATCATCCTAAGATCATTAACTCTGACAATCACCCTAAAAGCAGTGACTCTAAAGAACATCCCAGAAGCAGTGACTCTAAGGAACAACCAAAGAGCAGTAACTCTGATGACCATTCTAAGATAATTAACTCTAACAATCATCGCCAGAGTAGTGAGAATCATCCCAAAATGAATGACTCTAAGGGCCACCCCAAGAGTATTGTCTCTGACAGTCACCCTAAAAGCAGTGACTCTAAGGAACAACCAAAGAGCAGTGACACTAATGACCACCCCAAGAATAATGTCTCCGACAATCAACCCAAAAGCCATGACTCTAAAGAACAACCAAAACACATTGACTCTAAAAGCAGCCATTCTAGTAGTATATCTGAATTTTGTGTGGGCAAAAAAAGTGGCTTGTACCCTGTTACAGGGAAGAAAAATGCCTTTTGGAACTGTTGGAAAGGACTCACTTATCAGCAAGATTGTCCTGTTGGTCTCAATTTTAACCAGAGCTGCCAATGCTGTAAGTATTTCTAAAATAATGTAATTTATTGAAAGGTATATCAACGGGATGCAGTTAAAATCCCGGCGGTCGGCATCCCGGCGTTCAGAATCCCGACGCCGGAATCCCGACCGCCGAAATCCCGACACATTCTCCCTCCTGGGGTGTCCACGACACCCCTGGAGGGAGAATAAATTAGTGTGCCGAGCGTAGCGAGGCACCGGGCCCGCTGCGTGGCGAGCGCAGCGAGCCCGCAAGGGGGGGCGATCCACGTCCCCCCCTTGTCGGGATTTTGGCTGTCCGGATTCCGGCGTCGGGATTCTGAACGCCGGGATCCCGACCACCGGGATTCAATACTGAATCCATATCAACTATTAAAATGATGTGTACAGTGGACATAAGATATTTGATGCAAGTGACATACAATGTTAAATGTCTTAATTATGTTCCAGTATAGGATAAGACAATTTGCATTAATTTGAATCCTTTTCTGCTGTTGCATGGTTAAAAAAAAAACCTTTTGCCATAGACCAAACTTTAACCCCTCAACTTTTTAAAGGTGTACTGTACATTCTGTAGATTTGACTGTTTTGTTTACTAGGGAAACATGTTTTATAATCTATCACATTTAAAAGGGACCTTTTGTATTATTCACCTCACTTCTTTGAACTGTACCAGTAAAAATAAAGGGCCTGATTCAGACCTGATTTCGGGGCTGCAAATATTTGGAGCCCAGCGATCAGGTAAACAATGCCTGCCAAAGTCCCCCGTCCCCCCCCCCGCCCCTGTGCACCGGCTGCAAATGCTTTCACAGCCAGCACACAAAGCGGGAAAACCATTTGCAATAACTTACCACAAAATTGTTTTCCACCCATGTTCGCAGTGCAGAGTAAGTCTAGACTTACTCTGCGCTATGATGGCTATGATGAGGAGGCCGCTGCTGACATCCTACAGCCAGTCGCCATCTGCGCTTTCCGGGGCACTCACAGAAAATGCTGGCATGCTGCCCACAAATGGCCGCCAGCTATCAATCACCTTGCAACCCAGCTTCATTCATATGGGGACCCCACGGATGCATACTGTGTACCATGTGTACGCATTTGATAATCATTTGAGCTAAATAAGGCATAAACTTCCTTAGACTGGGAACTCTTTTATACCCCAAAGCTTCACAAAACACAGATGTTCCTATATCGGGAACATCGGAAGCCAAATCTTACCGTGTGTACACACTATAAGCCTTCACAATATATTCCTGAGAAATTAAAAATACAAAAAAAAAAATTAAAGAACATATTTTAGACCCATAGGGGCAGATGTATTAAGCTTTAACAAGAGATAAATCCAAGGGTAATAAGGAGAGATAAACGTCCAGGAGAGATAAACGTTGGTGGTTTATCCCTCTCCTGCCTATGCAAAGCAAACCAGAAGGACTCAGATTGATAGAGCGATAAATAAATTGAATAGTGAATTACTAACCAATCAGCTGCCATATAATAGGTTGTGTTTGTAAAATGATGGGTAGGAGCTGATTGGTTGGTGGTTTATCCCTCTCCATGTTATCACTTTTCAAGGCCTAGTACATCTCGGCCATAGGGAGATTGCAACAGCAGCAGCGATTTTAGTAAAACTGTTTATCTGATTTTTTTTTCAGGCATCCTTTCAGCTCCTCAAACAAAGAGCACCTCAGGTGGCTATGGATTTTGTGTTGGCAAGGCAAGTGGTCAGTACCCAGTGGCTGGGAATAAACATGCCTTCTGGAACTGTTGGAAAGGACTCACCTATGAGCAAGATTGCCCCACAGACCTAATATTTGATGAGAGCTGTCAATGTTGTAAGTAACTGTAAAGAGATGGCACTCACTTTAATAACAGCTGTTTGATATGGATAACTCCCATTTAAACATAGATTATAGTGCAGGGCAGAAACAGGGGTGATAGTCAGCTGTTACTACTTCATTTTAATGCCCTGTAAATAAGTTGCAATATGGTCAGCCATTTTACTTTTTAAAATGGCTGACATTGTAATGTATGTAGGTCAGAAATGATCATTATGCTTTATTCCATACACACGTCATAAAGAACACATCAACCTCCTCTCCACTTTAGACAATAAAGCATTGCACTGCCTAATGGTGTTTGGCCCGCAATCATCACAGACAGTACCTGTGTAGATTTGTGACGCGATTCCTCCACCCCTATATCGCTGCAACTGGGGCCACATTTATAGCAGCTATCAGTGTGAGGATCAGAGCATCTTGGAGCAATTTCTGTATGCCCCTCAGCTTCAAGCTAGGCACAAGCACTGAAGCCTGCATCCCCAAACAGCAACATTGTACCGTGACCAGGGTGTAGATGGAGATGGCACCCAGCATACTGACCCAGCCATTATCTACAGCTGAGATACAATCATGTAAAGTTATTTTCTTACATTGACAGTATGACATCACATTTGCTTCATAATTGGTTAGATTTTATTGTTCTTTGTTATCAGTATTCTCCCAGCAGTTTACTTTAATATGCTAATGTTTACAGTGTAGAGTGACTCAGAAGGTTATAGTTGGATTTCAGAGCAGGAGTAGGTGACTATGCAGAGTAATATTAGAAAATGAACAGCACCAAATAAGATATGGGTTCCTTATAAATTGTGTAGGGGTTTATGAAAGAATCTGGAATTGCTCCCAGTACTGGCCACAAAGCCCAACTGGCAGTAACACTGATGGATCCCTTACATGGGCCGACGAGTGAAGTGTCAGGGTTAGTGTTCCCATTGAGAACACTGGCTGTGAACA
The DNA here is from genome assembly GCF_055691185.1 of Crinia signifera. Taxonomy (NCBI): domain Eukaryota; kingdom Metazoa; phylum Chordata; class Amphibia; order Anura; family Myobatrachidae; genus Crinia; species Crinia signifera. Next base: position 133,997,848 of record NC_139218.1, on the reverse strand, counting down.
ATTAACAACCTGCATGCAGGTTATTAATTGCCGCCGGATTCAGACCGGCAGGGCCATGCATTTAAATTGCTGTGCGGTCTACACGCAATTTACATGCATTTTCAGTTATTTCCTGAGCAATTTAGTAAAATCGCTCAGAAAATGCCTGAAAGTCGGCCCATGTGTAGGGCCCATAAGTGTGAATCCTCTGACAGCAGCCCTAAGACCAACCACACTTATAATATTTCCTCTTATAACATCCCCAAGAATAACCATCCTGATAGCAGTCCAAAAAGTGGCCATTAAATCAGACCCAAAGCTAGTCCTTCTGACATAAGCCCAAAGAGCAGTCATGCTGGTAGTAGGCCTACAGATAGCCCTCTGACACCAGAGCTAAGAGCAGCCACACTGGCACTAGTCCTAAGAATATCCCCTCTCAGACCAGCCCAAAGAGTAGTCCCTCAGACACCAGTCCTAGTAGAAATCCCTCTGGCATCAGTCCTAAAAGTAGTCATACTGGCACCAGTCTTATTATTATTAACAGTTTCTTATATAGCGCAGCATAATCCATTGCGCTTTACAAAAGGAGACAGTGATACAACAAACAGGGTATTTACAGAAAGTCAATCGGTAGGAGGGCCCTGCTCGCAAGCTTACAATCTATAGGGAAATAGGCATTGATACATAAGGATAGATACTGTATTATTTATTGCATCGATTCCACCAGAATACAAGGTTCCGTAACTGGTTCTGGAATTTGATAAGCTTGCCTGAAGAGATGAGTTTTCAGGGAATGCTTATAGGTTTGGAGACTGGAGGAGAGTCTTATTGTGCTTGGGAGGGCATTTCACAGAGTGGATGCAGCCCGAAGAAAGTCCTGCAATCGGGAATGGGAGCGAGTTATGAGTGTGGATGAGAGACGCAGATATTGGTAAGAGCGTAGAGGTCAGATTGTAAGATATTTTGAGATAAGAGAAGATATGTATGTTGGTGTAGTTTGGTTTATGGCTTTGTGTGTAAGTAAAATATTTTGAATTGAATACAGTAGAATACAGGTAACCAATGCAGTGACTGACAGAGTAGCTTTGTAGACGATGAAAGTCTGGCTAGAAAGATTAGCCTCGTAGCTGCATTCATGATGGACTATAGTGGTGAGAGTTTGTATTGGGGAAGGCCAATAAGGAGACTAGTGCAATAATCAATGCGTGAGATAATCAGAGCATGGATGAGAGTTTTTGCAGTTTCTTGTGTAAGGTAAGGGTGAATTTTGAATATGTTTTTTAGGTGCATGTGGCATGATTTTGAGACAGATTGAATGTGGGGTACAAAGGAGATTTCAGAGTCAAGGATAACACCTAGGCAGCGAGCTTGAGAGGTAGGAGTGATTTTCATATTCTCAACAGCAATAGAGATATCAGGTTGGTAACTACTATTTATTGGCAGAAATATAATTAATTCTATTTTTGAAATATTAAGTTTGAGGTGGCGAGATGACATCCAGTATGAAACAGCAGAAAGGCATTCAGAGACACGGCTCAATACAGATGGGGACAGGTCCGGGGAGGATAGGTAGAGCTGAGTATCATCCACATACAGATGATACTGAAATTCAAAAGATTAGTTTGCTAAGAGATGAGGTATAGATTGAGAAAAGCAGAGGACCTAAAACTGAACCCTGAGGTACTCCAACTGAAAGAGGTAGCGAAAAGGAGGTAGAATCAGAGAAACAAACACTAAAGGAGTGGTTAGATAGGTAGGATGAGAACCAAGAGAGGGCTGTGTCTTTAAGACCTAGGGATTGTAGTGTTTGTATGAGAAGTGTGTGGTCAACAGTGTCAAAAGCAGCAGACAGATCTAGAAGAATTAGTAGTGAATAGTGGCCTTTAGACTTAGCAGTGACCAGATCATTCACAACTTTAGTCAGTGCTGTCTCTGTGGAGTATTATGCACGAAAGCCTGACTGAAGCGGGTCCAGTAAGTTGTGCGAGTTAAGAACGTGTGTGAGGCTAGTGTAGGCAAGTCTTTCAAGTAGTTTGGACGTGCATGGAAGTTGAGAGATGGGTCTTAAGAGTAACCACTAAGGCAACAGTCCTAGGAGTAGCCCCTCTAACACCAGTGCTAAGAGCAGCCCAAGATAGCTAACACCATTAGATACAAAAATGCAATTTTAAGGATATTATCAGACCCTTCTCGACTAAAAAACACTTGCACATGCACACTAGTTTGGCAGGGTCTAAACCTTGAACTAAACTTCCTAAGGAAACCATCTTGCATCCATCTAAAACATTATTATATGCATTTCACTGTTGTAGGCAACGACCCTCCTGCATCTCCAGCCAAAACTCTCAAAGGATTCTGCGCTGCGAGAGCCACAGGTCTATACCCAGTAGATGGTGAAAAGAATGCTTACTGGAACTGCTACAAAGGAATCACATACAAACAGTATTGTTCAGCCGACCTTATCTTTGACGTGCACTGTGAATGCTGTATGTAATTTCATTTCTAGACTTTGTGTACATGATATGCTCATGAAAATGAAATGTACATGTGGGATGCAATACTCTTGTTAAATTATTGGATTATTCACTGGAATTCAAATAAATATTGTGATGGAAAATGGTGCAAAAATTGTTATACCTACAGATAAAGCCACTATCACTGTTGCTGCATCACTCATGCTTGTTTGTTGCACCAATGTCACACCCGTGGCGTGGAATTGCTATCACCTCTCAATGCAGTTCTTTGAGCCCTGGGAGTGAAACACATTTATTGCATGTGCCAATTGGCTTGGCAATGATGAGCGTGGCGTGGCTACACCTGTACATGTGTGGAGAACAGTTTTTGTAGCTAGATGGGGTCAACTAATTCAAATAGTCTATGTTTTATAGATTCATATGATGTATTTTCTTAGCTATCCTATAAGTGATTATCTCTTTATTAATATTTAGATAATACCTCTCTGGGGTGCAGCTAGTTATAGCTACCATAGAGTTACAGCTCTTTGCATGTTATATGATGACAAAAGGAGATTAAAGAAAGTGTGAATGAATATTACAGTGAAAGCAGAGCTCATAGGAACATTCTAAAATTTATCTGCCATGGGACTGTGGTTGCCATGGTAGTCACATATCGCTGTGAAATTTAAGATGGATATATCTGTCTGGGAGGCGGCCTATGTTGCAGCCCTCAGCAGGCGATGCCCCTAGATGCATGGCTCATGTGCACAGTGAGAAATCCACCACTGCATACAATCGGGTGTGGTACAGGTGTCAGACAGTCGGGATCCCGACAGTCATTAGCCCGACTGGCCGGACCCAGACAGCATGGTGAGCGCAACTAAGCCCCTTGCGGGCACGGTGGCTCGCTACGCTACTCGAGCCACCTATTCTATTCTCCCTCTATGGGGGTCCTGGACCCCCACAAGGGAAAATAGCAGATGGCCGTCGGGAACCCGGCTCTCTGTGTTTTGACAGTCGGGATCCTGACGTCGGGACCCTGTCCGGCACCCATACAATCATGGTTCAAATGATTGATGAATTTGAAAACATTTTTTTATTGCACAATACCCCTTGCCTTTTGGAATAATAATAAAATAAGAAAAATCTTTATATATTTGAAGCAAAATACTAATACGAGAGATTTATAAAAAAAAAATATTTTAAGGTAAAACAGTCTTAATTAAGTTTCCCCTGTATTTAGGGCCTGATTCAGGTTGGACAAAAAAAAGCAAAATCTCTCTCTCTCTGCAGGTGTGCAGAGAGAGTTATATTTGGGTGGGGTGTGTTCAAACTAAAATCTAAATTGCAGTGTAAAAGTAATGCAGCCAGTATTTACTCTACACAGAAACAAAATAACTCACACAAATCTAACTCTCTACACATGTTACATCAGCCCCACCTGCATTACACATGTTTTTGTCCATTAAAGAATGCGTTTGCTTTTGTAAACCAACCTGAATCACCCCCTTAATGAGATGCCCCTGCAGCAGATATCAGACATTTCTGCTTTGTTCCCTCCAGAGGTGGATCCAGAGTAAGGGCTGCAGCACAGTCATGACCATGTGCAAAACCATGCTGCACTGCAGATGGGGCAAATGTAACATGTAAGAGTTAGAATTGGATGAGTTATTTTGTTTCTTGCAGGGTAAATACTGGCTACTTTACATTTGCTTCACCTGCAGTGCACATGGTTTTGCCCATTTTGAGAACAAATTTGTCTTACAATTCCGGTCTGAATTAGGCCCAATGTTACACACAAAATAGAGGTCCCAATAATACCACCTTTGTCTGTATTATCTAGTCATTGGGAATAGTGTGCATATGCTGTAGTAAAATTGCTCATGCATTGCATTGCCATATTAACAATGGTCTCCACATAAGGATAAGCCCATCATCATGGTGGCAAGATGATGACCAGCCTCCCAGGTGGTGACACTGTTGGCCATAAATCATAATAATAATGGTCACACTGATAATAGCTCCTCTGTTACTCACTTTAGGCCAGGGGTGGCCAAACCTGTCCTCCAGATCTACCAACAGTTCATGTTTTTCAGGCAACCTGTGGGTCTATAGTATAAATGAATGCTGCAGGTTTGAAAATGTGACAGTTAGGGTGCATACACACTGTACACTTTTTTTTGACCAATTTGGTTGAAAGACATTTCCATTGAACCCAGTGTCCTGGACTAAAGATGTTGACGAAAGATATTGACGACAGACGAAAGAAGAAAGATCTAGCTACAGCTTATAGGCTCTTTTTTAAATATATTCAAATTAACTGGCATGCACAGTTGACGAATAATCTTGATGAACAACTGGCGGGTATGCGCATCATCATTCATCGTTTGTTTGTTGACAAATCTTTTGTCAACATCTTTCGTCCAGGACTATGCTTTCAACCAAATTGGTCAAAAAAATTGTACAGTGTGTATGCACCTTTAGTAATGACTACAGATGTGCACAAGCTAGGTGATTTAGAAAACAAGGACCGTTGGTAGATCTTGAGGACTAGTTTGGCCACCCCTGCTTAAAGGTGCCCATACATGTTACAATTATTATATACAATATTGTATATAATATTGCATCTCGATTTTGCGATGAGATGAGGTCTAGTACAAAAAGTATGTGCTGCACATCCTTTTTGTTCTAGATCTCATCTTATCTAATCTCATAACAAAACCGAGATGCAATGAGATGCAATATTGTATACAAAATTGTATACAATAATTGTAACGTGTATGGGCACCTTTAGGACCAAGATAATTTTCATAGTTTTCAGGCATACTGTACTGGACTATAGTTTGATGGTGCTAGCAGGTTCAGGTGGACAATGATGCGCAAATTGCAGAATTTGATGCAAAGGCAGGACCATGATGACATGATGACCAGCAATTCAATCCACTTCTCCAGTGAAATGTGCAGTGTAGAGGAACATCTTATTTGTACTGTATTTGTATGGAACCATATTTATCTATGAGTTTGAGAGAACTAGTATCCTACAGTATATTCCATATGCTTTTCTATGAATCATTATCTAATCTAAAACATTTTTATATTTTTGATAACTGTTGAATCATCTATTACACATTAAGGATGCAAATCAAGTAGAACTTTATTTACTGTTGCAGGCAACTACCCTCCTGCATCTCCAGACAAAACTCTAAAGGAATTCTGTGCCGGGAGAGCCACAGGTCTATACCCAGTAAATGGTGATAAGAATGCTTACTGGAACTGCTACAAAGGAATCACCTACAAACAATACTGCCCAGCTGATCTTGTCTTTGACATGAACTGTAAATGTTGTACGTAATTTAAATACTAGGCTTTAAAAAAAAAATACATATTTTTAAATGATTATATTATTCCTTGGAGGCCAATAGTTCTTTCTTTTGATGGAAAATTGTGCAAAAAAGTCACGTGGTATACATGTGTTATCTATATGTGTGCGTAACAGTTTTTTTGTAGCTCCATGGGCCAAGCAACTCAAATAGCCTGTACAAAGTCAGCATAGAACCGTAAGCACACAGGAGGTGTATAGGATATGCTTATTCTTAGCCACCCTCCTGCAAATCATTATCTCCTTTTCAAATACCCTCTGTAGTGCAGATAGTCCTAGCTACCATATGGTCATAGTTCTTAGAATGTATTGTAATACAGGTGCACCCCCGAAAATCTGGCTCATTTGGGGGCCGATTCGGCTCCGTCTCCGATGGTGGGGGACTGCGCATGTGCATTTACATTAATGCACATGTGCAGACCCCCGCAGCGTGCGCCTTCAGCAAAATTTTCATTTGCTGGGGTACTAGCTGCCTGATTGACAGACAGGGGGTATTGCGGGAGGAACACCTAGCGTTTCATGGACGTGCCCACAAAAATGGTAGACTCTCCCATAGAAACACTGGAAGGTCCCCAGGGAACACAGGCTCAGAGCAGGCAGATGACATCACATGATATCATACCCTGCTTACTAACTGAGCCCTCCCAAAGCCTAACTGAGCACCCGCACAGCCTAACTGAGCCTTTCCACAGCCTAGCTTCCCCTGCAGCCTTACTTGCCTCTAGCACCTGATGTATCTGGATTAAAAGAGGTGTCGGACAATCAGGTGCCCAATAATCGGTGGTGTACCTGTAGTAGAAGAAGAAAGAAAGAGGCAATGTGACATTGATTATAGAATGTGTATGAGTATTCTAAAGCTTCTTTACTTACTGCATTATACTGTATAATTGTATATTCTGACTATGGTTACCGCAGTAGTCACAGAACACTGTGAAAAATATTCTCCCATCCTGTTCTTGTTTAGTTTTCTCTATTGCTAGAGTTCATTGTCTAGTGAGAAAACATAATAACAAATACATAATGATAATAACATTGCCTTGCTCTATAATGAAGTATGTAATTCTAGAATTCCAAGCAAAATGTATCTAACAAATCATAATTTTATTTCTTGGCAGGCAACTACCCTCCAGCCAGCGACTAAGTTGGGGATGAAGGTGATATTGTATTTGAAGTTGTCAAAACCTGTGGACTGCATTGTTTTTCAAGAAGCAAGAATGCTTGGACAAAAGCACTGGGATGGAATCACCCACAATTGTCTTCATATTGTTCATTGAATATATTGGGGGAAATGTAATAGAGTGAGAGATTTGGTTAGAAATCTCCAGGTTTTTTTTTAAAGTGGCAATCATTTACACTGCAAAATCAAATTGGAACTTTCAAAAAACTGTAGATTTCTTACCAAATCTCTCACTTTCTGATTCTCTAACGCTATTACATTTCCCCCATTGACTCGGAGCAGTGGTGTAACTAGATATTTGGAGAATCCATAGAAAAAGTTTCTAAGGGCCCATACGTACCACTCAATAATGAAAAATGTATATAGCACGGTTTACTTTGACAGGGCACCTTTTGGCTGTGGACACCAGCTGTATTACTGCACCTATGATAGTTATGCCTTTGTCTCTAAGTAATTCTCACTACAGCATTACAGTAACCTTGCTACCACAGTAATTTAAAAATTAAAAAGTTTATCACTGTAAGATGTGTTGTCTTTTTCTTAATACACCTGAGTATATTTTATTTAATTTAATAAATGGGTGTAAAGTATAGATTTTCAAATACAATTCACATTTCTCTTTGTAAGTTAAATAATGGTAAAATGGTCAAAGGGCCTAATTTGGTTCTAGTTGTAGAATAGTGAAAATCCTTAGTGGTCGATTTTCACTATTCTGCCATGTGCACACACCACAGCGCATGTGCGTGAGGAGTTAATGTGGGGTCACATTCTAGAAAATGGGTGGGCGTGGTCCAGACAGCCACTGAGAGCTGGAAAATAAGTGCTCCAAGGCATGTTAGAATTACAAATTGTAGTTTTGTGTTTTTTCGCAAGACTACAACTGAAGCTGAATGAGGCCCTAAAATTATTAATCTGCAGGGCAAATCCATTTTATATATGCATGCATATAAACATTATATGTATTTCTTAAAATACAGCAATGATTCTGTGCATTAAATTATAATCCTAACTTAAAACTATATTTTTTTATTCTACTTTTTACAAACATTTTTGATAGCAATGTATTAATTACAGCACATGTAATAACACATTCAATGAACAAGAAAACAAAAAATAACATATACTTGCTTATATGGTGTGTTGCAAAATGTGTAATGAGCAATATTGCGTTTTGCATTCTATTATTACTATTTATCATTCGTGCACCAGAACAGTGGCGTAACTTGCGCTCCGCAGCCCCAGCGGTCGCAGGGGGGAGCAGGCACCACCAGGGTGCAGGTTCACAGCATTGTAACAGAGCCAGCAGCAAGACAGCTGCAGCAGCCAATAAAGATACTCTTCTCCGTCTCTGGCTCTCTGCGTGAGGACGCAGTGACAGGGTCACTGAGCGTCCTCACGCAGACAGCCAGAGAGCACTCCCCCTTCCACCATGCCCACTGCCCTTCCAGCTTGCACGCCGCACTGCTGTCTATTCCGGGCTCCCTGTAGCCAGCCGGGCTGTGGCTTGCCGCTTGACTGGCTGGGTGAGTAGCACTGCCTGCTATATGCTGGCAGACAGAGGCGGTGAATGCACAGTGCTGTGTACCGGCGGGTGGACAGGGATGGCAGTTAGCGGGACAGTGCTGAGAATTTACTGTTTTGTCTTACTGTTACTGATTGTCTGATCACTGTGGCCAGGAACAGTGTGGCAGGTGGAAAGCGGGGGCAGGAGCTGGCAGGACACAGTAAGCAGGGGGGGGGGGGAGAAGAGGGGAGAGGGCACCAAGCCAGAGAAGCGCTCACCTCCGCAGGCTATTATCCCCCGATGGCTACTGTGTATGTGCCACATGTGAAATAGTGGGGGTCACTAAATGACCAGAAGGAAGGGTGAACAACAAGGTTTTTTGGGGCACAAAAAACCTTGTTGTTCACCCTTCCTTCTGGTCATTTAGTGACCCCCACTATTTCAGTTGTAACGCTGAACTTTTTTTGGGAGCACCACCAACCAGATACCACTTCATGATTTACCAATGGTGGTAATTATGTTGGTTTAATCTATCTATTTTGGTACGTGAATACCAACTTATCCTAGTTTTCCAGTGCCACTCCCGACCCATATTGTGAGGAAAAAAGAAAGAGTTGTGCCGGCGCTGGCTGTTTTAGGAATAATGTAATGCACGGTTCTCAGAACAATATAACAATTTATTAATAACAATATTATAACAATATAAAAAAATATATAAAAATATATAAAAAGGTGAATCACTTTAGTAATGAAGAATTGAAGCTAGTTATCACGGGGATAATCAAGTATTTGAGCTGGATTAGCTTGAAGTTCAATTTGTGAATAAGAGAATTTGAGCTGTATATTACCATCCCATTTGGCCCGATTTGAATGGCCTGATGCTTTTTTTTTTTTTTTTATATATATATATATTATATTATTGTTATGATTATTGGCATTAATTATTTATCATAAATTATTATAAAAAAATTCCCTTACTTCTGATCGATTTACATGGACCCATTTATTGATTATTTATTGATTATATTTCACGATTTTTCTGTATGTCATACTTTATACATTATGTATTATTGTTCTTATTAACAAATAATTTATATCCATTCATATCCTTATGTATTTTATTCTTTGCTTTTTGCCTGTCTTTTTTGAAATGACTGTCATAAATGAAAGATGATTTATAATAATATTATTATTCTGTATACTGCCTTTACCTAAAATCATCCGTGGATTCGTGTTAATAAGATCCAGATTTAAATATAACATGCTCCCTGGTCAGATCTCTCGAGATCAGACACTTGGGCGTTGCTATGACAACGCGATATTCCGTCCGGACCCCGCCTCCCTGCCGTGGAGCATCACACGTTGTGTGATGAAATGACGTTGTCTTCCCCGGCAGACGAGTGCGGCTAAGGATGCATATCCTGTTGCCGAGCGCGACGCGAATCGCGTAATGCATCACGTGACCGCGTCTGTTGCTTGGCAACGCATCTGTTGTGCCCGGAACTCCGTATGTGGATCGCCGCCAACGTTGCTGATACCGGCAATCGGCACGTGACGGCGATACGCCGCGGAGACCACTGTGGCACAACCAGGGAAGCACCTTTCAAAATGTGTAAGTAAACACTCTGACCATATTCTTCTACCTGAAAACAGATTTAATTACTGCGGTCATGTGACCTAACAAAGGGACCTCCCTGTTTTCCTTTTTCTTATTATAAAAAACGATTTCTGATATACAAAATGGTTTTATAGTTATATGACTGCCTCCATTATAAATATGATTATTATGTCTAGTACTGAAAAACACGGTTCTCATGATAGAAATGTTTTTAGTTTGTAATTATGTACGCAGGTGAATCTCATAGTTGATTAGCTATCAGGTATAAAACCATGTCCTGAACCCATCACAAACATACTTGCTCCTGATGAAGCCGGTGATACCCGGGGAAACGCGTTGAGCACCTGTGAATACCGCTGTTCCTTTGCCATCATTCTCTCTGCCAAGTGACCCGTCCATCTCTCCCCAAAAGACCCTCGTTTTTTCCTGGACTGCTTCATTTGTGGGATAACTGCACAATCCCTAAACGATCCAGATGTATAGAAGAGGACACTAGTGGGAATCTTGAGTCCTTGAAATTATAGGACATCCTTTTGGACATCGTGTCACAGCATCAGGCCATTCAAATCGGGCCAAATGGGATGGTAATATACAGCTCAAATTCTCTTATTCACAAATTGAACTTCAAGCTAATCCAGCTCAAATACTTGATTATCCCCGTGATAACTAGCTTCAATTCTTCATTACTAAAGTGATTCACCTTTTTATATATTTTTATATATTTTTTTATATTGTTATAATATTGTTATTAATAAATTGTTATATTGTTCTGAGAACCGTGCATTACATTATTCCTAAAACAGCCAGCGCCGGCACAACTCTTTCTTTTTTCCTTGCATAATTATTTGGGTCTGACAACCCAAGTGCCGGCAGCTGTTGATAGCGCACCACACACCGTCCAATTTTTTCCCGACCCATATTGTACCTATGTGTCACATGTGTCAGTGTCCAGCTTCCCCTGATCCCCATGCGGCTCTGCTTACTCTGCCCGATCCCCGGTGCCTGTGGGCTGCTGGCATTTAAAAACCTGTCTCTACCTGGTGCAGTGTGCCATGTCCAGTCAGAGATTCCATGCCTCCATAGGGAGGGTGCAATACCTGGTGTTGCGACTGATGGTGCGTCTTTGTATGCACAGCACTGCAAATTTATATTCTATATAATCAATGGTTTTACCTCCCTAACTAATTGCCCATGTACTTTTAAAAGACAAATCCTCACAAATTTTCACTTTCCTAAAACATGTCATTATAAAACATTCCATTATTTAAGATTATTGTCCCCTGGCTAGAAGTTGTATAGTAGTTGAAACTTTAGTGTATATGATGGCCAAAATTAAAATATCTAAAATATAATCCAAAATATTTTTTTTTTTTACATTTTTATTTATTAGAAATTTACTAATACACACAGGCATAGTATTTCACATACAGTATAAGTGGTCTATGTGCAAATCATCACAGGCCTCTGGATAGCTGCAGAAGTGTGAGTTTACTAGCAGCAGTCATGCTGAACACTGGCTGCAGAGGAACTTGTAAGTTGCTATCCACATAAAAGCATCACAGGAGACATCTACATCCCCATTTTCAACCATAGAGAAACAATAAACATTATGTCCAGGTATAAAGGCCCCCACACACTATGCGAATTGGGCCCGATTTCACCCAATTCTGGTGGAAAGAAATCATGTGAAATCGGACCAGAGTCAGAGGTCGGACGTTCTGCACATCTGACATCAGTCACATGCCGAAAGACCAAATTCGATGTATCATATGCAATCCTGCTTCCCGAGAAGGTCACGGGGCATCATATGAGACTTCTCCCTGAGCTGGCCATGCTGGTTCCTAATACTGGTGCCCCACTGGGCTGTAGGCCAGGTCCAGGTCCATCCTAATCCTTCCCTAGGGCCACCTGTACTTATTTATTCATCAATACAGCTTTATTTATCCCACTTATGTTTTTAAATAAGCTTGTCAACAAATGGACAATAAGACTGTATTTCTTACACATGTCAATTTTGTGTGTTTGAACTTCAAAATGTATATATAAACTAGTTTTCATATGCAAGGTAGAATGGGGATTATTCTGCGTCTAAAAATTATAGGACAAGCCTTGATCTCCATCTCCTCAGACATGTGTGTAGGTGCTTAACTCCAAGGCAGTGGCATAACTTAAAATAGCCCCCCCCCCCCCCCCGCAACTAAAGTTTGGGCACCCACACACCTCTGCCGGTGCAGCCTGGTCCATTGCTGTCCACCGGAACCAGCAGATCCTCCTGTCTGCAGTCTCGGCACTCCTTCTGAATGTCACTTTCAAAATGGCCGCCGCCTTAAAGCAGACAGTTATTTAGGATGCAAGAGGAGGTCGCCACCTTCTCTAGCATCCTTATTAAATATCTGCTGTGTGGGGGAGGACATTTTAAAAGTGACATTCTGACAGGAGGAAGATCTGCTGTTCCTGGCGGGTAGCAGTCACATTGGACTGGGCAGCAGCGGTGAGGAGGGGAGGAGAAGGAGCAGGGGGAGGGTGCACGAACAGCAGCAAAATATTCATCAGCTGCGGTGGCTGCGGCACCCGCATTAACCCCAGCAATAGTTCCGAGGTGCCCAATCTTACCTAGCGCCTCCAAGCCACCGCGGGATCTGCAGAGCTATTGTTACACCACTGCTCCAAGGAGCATCCAGATTTGCCATTTCCCATATAAAAGCGTACAAATATAAAACATTCAGCCTGTCATGCTGGAAAACATTTTTTCTTTACTACACAGGCTGAGACTCTCTTAAGTAAGGTGTCAAAAGGAGATCTGTTGGGCACAATGGCAACTGATTGAGGCCACTGTTTTTTGTTTTTTTTTCTTGTATACATTTTTTTTTAACATTAAATTTTTATTGTGACTTTTTCAATATATTAATATATTTCAATATATTAACAGGGGGGTACAGAAAGGAAGGAGGGGGGGAGATGAAACAGCAAGTATTAAATTAAATTGTCTCACATATAGCAGTGTGTCAGAATATTACATAAATAGTACATTTTGCATCCAGTTAGGCACAGAAAGATAAACATATATGAATATACAGTATCTCTAAACCAAATTGCCCTTAACTACTGGGAGCATAGCATAGATAAATTGGGAGGATTGCTGTGTAGCATCGAGTGTCCCGACTTTTCTATATAAAGAGACCAACCAAGCCATTTCATAGTTGATTTTGAGGAGGAGGAATACTTGGTGTCGGCCGTCTCGTAGACAAAGTGATTATGTACCTTATTTCGGATGGACTCTATAGACGGTAGATTCTCCGATTTCAATAGTTTAGCAATACTAGCCTTAGTAGCTATAAGGACATGGCCCAGAACATACCTGTTGGCCGCGCCCACAAAAATGGTGGACTCTCCCATAGAAACACTGGAAGGTCCCCAGGAAACACAGGCATTCCCCTGCCTGCTCAGAGCAGGCAGATGACATCACATGATATCATACCCTGCGGACTAACTGAGCCCTCCCAAAAACTGAGCACCCGCACAGCCTAACTGAGCCTTTCCACATAATAGCTTCCCCTGCAGCCTTACTTGCCTCTGGCACCTGATGTGTCTGGATTAAAAGAGGTGTCGGACAATCAGTTGCCCGATAATCGGTGGTTTACCTGTAGTAGAAGAAGAAAGAAAGAGGCAATGTGACATTGATAATAGAATGTGTATGAGTATTCTAAAGCTTCTTAACTTACTGCATTATACTGTATAATTCTATATTCTGACTATGGTTACCGCAGTAGTCACAGAACACTGTGAAAAATATTCTCTTATCCTGTTCTTGTTTAGTTTTCTCTATTGCTAGAGTTCATTGTCTAGTGAGAAAACATAATAAAAAATAAATAATGATAATAACATTGCCTTGCTCTATAATTAAGTATGTAATTCTAGAATTCCAAGCAAAACGTATCTGACAAATCATAATTTTATTTCTTGGCAGGCAACTACCCTCCAGCCAGTGACTAAGTTGGGGATGAAGGTGATGTTGTATTTGAACTTGTCAAAACCTGTGGACTGCATTGTTTTTCAAGAAGCAAGAATGCTTGGACAAAAGCACTGGGATGGAATCACCCACAATTGTCTTCATATTGTTCATTGAATATATTGGGGGAAATGTAATAGAGTGAGAGACACAGAAAGTGAGAGATTTGGTTAGAAATCTCCAGGTTTTTTTTAAAAGTGGCAATCATTTACACTGCAAAATCAAACTGGAACTTTAAAAAAACGGTAGATTTCTTACCAAATCTCTCACTTTCTGATTCTCTCACGCTATTACATTTCCCCCATTGACTCGGAGCAGTGGTGTAACTAGATATTTGGAGAATCCATAGAAAAAGTTTCTAAGGGCCCATACGTACCACTCAATAATGAAAAATGTATATAGCACGGTTTACTTTGACAGGGCACCTTTTGGCTGTGGACACCAGCTGTATTACTGCACCTATGGTAGTTATGCCTTTGTCTCTAAGTAATTATCACTACAGCATTACAGTAACCATGCAACCACAGTAATTTAAAAATTAAAAAGTTTATCACTGTAAGATGTGTTGTCTTTTTCTTAATTCATCTGAGTATATTTTATTTAATTTAATAAATGGGTGTAAAGTATAGATTTTAAAATAGAATTCACATTTCTCTTTGTAAATTAAAATGAATGGTAAAATGGTCAAAGGGCCTAATTTAGTTCTAGTTGTAGAATAGTGAAAATCCTTAGTGGTCGATTTTCACTATTCTGCCATGTGCACACACCACAGCGCATGTGCGTGAGGAGTTAATGTGGGGTCACATTCTAGAAAATGGGTGGGCGTGGTCCGGACAGCCGCTGAGAGCTGGAAAATAAGCACCCCAAGGCATGTTAGAATTACCAATTGTAGTTTTGTGTTTTTTCGCAAGACTACAACTGAAGCTGAATGAGGCCCTAAAATTATTAATCTGCAGCGCAAATCCATTTTATATATGCATGCATATATACATTATATGTATTTCTTAAAATACAGCAATGATTCTGTGCATTAAATTATAATCCTAACTTAAAACTATATTTTTTTATTCTACTTTTTACAAACATTTTTGATAGCAATGTATTAATTACAGCACATATAATAACACATTCAATGAACAAGAAAACAAAAAATAACATATACTTGCTTATATGGTGTGTTGCAAAATGTGTAATGAGCAATATTGCGTTTTGCATTCTATTATTACTATTTATCATTCGTGCACCAGAACAATGGCGTAACTTGGGCTCCGCAGCCCCAGTGGTCGCAGGGGGGAACAGGCGCCCCCGGGGTTCAGGTTCACAGCATTCTAACGGAGCCAGCAGCAAGAGAGCTGCAGCAGCCAATAAAGATACTCTTCTCAGTCTCTGGCTCTCTGTGTGAGGAGGCAGTGACAGGGTCAATGAGCGTCCTCATGCAGAAACCCAGAGAGCACTCCCCCTTCCACCATGCCCATTGCCCTTCTAGCTTGCACGCCGCACTGCTGTCTATTCCGGGTTCCCTGTAGCCAGCCGGGCTGTGGCTTGCCGCTTGACTGGCTGGGTGAGTAGCACTGCCTGCTATATGGTGGCAGACAGAGGCGGCGAATGTACAGTGCTGTGTACCGGTGGGTGGACAGGGATGGCAGTTAGCGGGATATGGCTGAGAATTTACTGTTTTTCCGCCTGTATCGCCGCTCCTGGCCACAGTGATTAGGTTGTCTGATCATTATGGCCAGGAACAGCGCAGCAGGTGGAAAGCGGGGGCAGGACGCAGCAAGCGGGGGGGGGGGGAGAAGAGGGGAGAGGCCACCAAGCCAGAGAAGCGCTCACATCCGCCGGCTATTATCCCCCGATTTGTTACAGTGTATGTGTCACATGTGTCAGTGTCCAGCTTCCCCTCATCCCCATGCAGCTCTGCTTACTCCGCCCGATCCCCAGTGCCTGTGGGCTGCTGGCATTTTAAAAAAACTGTCTCTACCTGGTGCAGTGTGCCATGTCCAGTCAGAGATTCCATGCCTCCATAGGGAGGGTGCAATACCTGCTGTTGCGACTGATGGTGCGTCTTTGTATGCACAGCACTGCATATTTATATTCTATCTAATCATTGGTTTTACCTTCCCTAACTAATTGCCCATGTACTTTTAAAAGACAAATCCTCACAAATTTTCCATTTCCTAAACCATGTCATTATAAAACATTCCATTATTTACGATTATTGTCCACTGGCTAAAATATCTAAAATCTAATCCAAAATAATTTTTTTTTTTTTACATTTTTATTTATTAGAAATTTACTAATACACACAGTCATAGTATTTCACCAGTGGCGTAACTATAGCACCGCAGCCCCCGCGGTCGCGGGGGGGGGAGCGCTGTGCATATGGGGGCGTCGGGGGGGGGGGGCTGTGGTGCTATAGTAATCCCTCCGCCCCCCATCCCCCGCATGCTTACCTGTCCGCGCGTCCCGGCTCCCCTCCTGGCTTCAATCAATGCTATGGAGACGGACCACGATAAAATGGCCGCCACATAAAGCAGACTGTTCTCTGAAACTGTCTGCGGTATGGGGGCGGCCATTTTATCGTGGTCCGTCTGCATAGAATTTATTGAAGCCAGGAGGGGAGCCGGGATGCGCGGACAGGTAAGCATGCGGCAATGGGGGCACGGGGGGCACGGGGGAGGGGCCGGATGGACGGGCGGGCAGGGAGGGGGAGCGCCCCCCATTAACGGCGGGGGGGCGCCCCAAACAAAGCTACGCCGCTGTATTTCACATACAGTATAAGTGGTCTATGTGCAAATCATCACAGGCCTCTGGATAGCTGCAGAAGTGTGTTTACTAGCAGCAGTCATGCTGAACACCGGCTGCAGAGGAACTTGTAAGTTGCTATCCACATAAAAGCATCACAGGAGACATCTACATCCCACTTTTCAACCATAGAGAAACAATAAACATTATGTCCAGGTATAAAGGCCCACACACTATGCGATTTGGGCCCGATTTCACCCAATTGTGGCGGAAAGAAATAATGTGAAATCGGATCAGAGTCGGAGGTCGGACGTTCTGCACATCTGACATCCGTCACATGCAGAAAGACCAATCCTGCTTCCCGAGAAGGCCACGGGCCTTCATACGAGACTTCTCCCTGAGCTGGCCATGCTCCTTCCCAATACTGGGGCCCCACTGGGCTGTAGGCTTCCCTACACCTACATTGTTGGAACAGTAATAACATTGTTTCCAGGTCCATCCTAATCCTTCCCTAGGACCACCTTTACTTATTTATCCATCAATACAGCTTAATTTATCCCACTTATGTTTTTAAATAAGCTTGACAACAAATGGACAATAAGTCTGTATTTCTTACACATGTCAATTTTGTGTGTTTGAACTTCAAAATGTATGTATAAACTAGTTTTCATATGCAAGGTAGAATGGGGATTAATCTGCATCTAAAAATGATAGGACAAGCCTTGGTCTCCATCTCCTCAGACATGTGTGTAGGTGCTTAACTCCAAGGCAGTGGCATCACTTAAAATAGCCCCCCCGCACAACTAAAGTTTGGGTGCCCCCACACCTCTGCCGGTGCAGCCTGGTCCATTGCTAGCCACCAGAACCAGCAGATCCTCCTGTCTGCAGTTTCGGCACTCCTCCTGAATGTCACTTCCAAAATGGCCGCCGCCTTAAAGCAGACAGTTATTTAGGATGCAAGAGGAGGTCGCCACCTTCTCTAGCATCCTTATTAAATATCTGCTGTGGGGGGGAGGCCATTTTAAAAGTGACATTCTGACAGGAGGAAGATCTGCTGTTCCCGGCGGGTAGCAGTTACAGTGGACTTGGCAGCAGCGGTGAGGAGGGGAGGAGAAGGAGCAGGGGGAGGGTGCACGAACAGCCACTGCGGGATCTGCAGAGCTATTGTTACACCACTGCTCCAAGGAGCATCCAGATTTGCCATTTCCCATATAAAAGCGTACAAATATAAAACATTCAGCCTGTCATGCTGGAAAACATTTGTTCTTTTCTACACAGGCTGAGACTGTGTAATGTGTCAAAAGGAGATCTGTTTGGGCACAATGGCAACTGATTGAGGCCACTGTTTTTCTTTTCTTGTATACATTTTTTATTGATAAGGAGTCATGTATACAGAGAAAAAGCATTACAAGAAAACTTGTTAAAAGGTTTCATATTAAATAGAAAATTAATCAAATATGTGTTAACAGTTAACAGCAAGATATGTCATGAATACAAAGTAAAAATATCAAATAACAGTAAACTTGTTAAGTGTATTCAAAATAAAAACATTTTTTTCTGTATACTCGTATAGTCTTTATTTAATATAGAAAACTCCTTATATAGAGTACTATCATATATAAAAGAATCGAAAAAATTAAGTTATAAGAAAAATATTGAAGAAAGGAAAAGGAAGGAAAGAGAGAGAAAAGATAGAAAGGAAAAAGGGGGGATTCAGTTAGGTAGAATGGGAATAGGAAAAGGTAACCAACCCGGCTGGAAAATGAAACCATTACATAAGTAATATAAATTATGAATGGAGGCGCATGAATTTTATTACAGTCGAATTAATGAAAAGCCGGATAGACATTAAAATAAGTTGAAGGATTCCAGGGTGAGATGTAATGGGATGAGAGATTCAGAAAGTGAGAGATTTGGTGAGAAATCTCCAGTTTTTTTAAAACGGCAATCATTTACACTTCAAAATCAAACTGGTTTTGCAGTGTAAATGATTGCCGCTTTAAAAAAACTGGAGATTTCTCACCAAATCTCTCACTTTCTGAATCTCTCATCCTATTAAATCTCACCTCCAGACTTTGATAAATTTTGTTGAAGATCAATTCAAAATGCTGGTGATATATTCCATTGAATGGATATGCCAAATTTTGGTAAAGATCTCAGTCAATGTTGGAATATCCGAAGATTTAATGGCCTGCAATACAAGATCTGGTTGCGAGAACTATATGCATGAATAACTTGTTCTGGGCGCGACTAGCTTCTGGGATATCCATGGAAAGGAGATAATATCCAGCCTTGAAAGGAACATGGATTGATAAAATAGAGCTACAGTAGCCATAGCAGTTATACTTTGCCAAAGAGGGATTAAAATTGGACAATCCCACCAAATATGTAGAAAAGAGCCATCCATGCGCAGTGGTGTAGCTAGGTGCCACGGCGCCCGGAGCAAGGGCATGTTTTGCGCCCCCCCAATTTGTAGTAGGTGAGGCTCCTGCGCAGTGAAAAGTGGACACGGACCAACATTATACCACACACTGAGGCAGATGTATTAAGCCTGGAGAAGAGATAAACTGGAGATAAAGTAGAAGGAGATAACGCACCAGCCAATCAGCTGTGTTTAAAATATGACAGTTGGGAGTTGATTAGCTGGTGCGTTATCTCTTTCCAATTTATCTCCAGTTTATCTCTTCACCAGGCTTAATACATCTGCCCCATTGTACACATTTTAGTGAACTTTGTAATTCCAATTACACAAAAGCCCACACATGATGCCCATTGCATACTATACAACACTCCGCAATGCCCAAGACATACTATATAACACTCCGCAATGCCCATGACATACTATATAACACTCCGCAATGCCCATGACATACTATATAACACTCCGCAATGCCCATGACATACTATATAACACTCCACAATGCCCATTACATACTATATAACACACCATAATGCCCATTACACATTTGACACAAAAGTGCCACTTACCTACATGCTCAATGCCAAGGGGCTTCATGCTCAATGCCAAGGGGCTTCATGCTCGATGCCAAGGGGCTTCATGCTCAATGCCGAGGGGGACTGAATTTGCTCATTGCCAAGGGGGACAGAACTGTGCAGCGGCCCACTCCCCGCCGCTATTTTCAATTCAATGCACCGCCAGTAGTGTGCAGCAGGGAGGGAGGAAGCGGTAGTGTGCAGCAGGGAGGGAGGGTGGGAGCGGTAGTGTGCAGCAGGGAGGGAGGGTGGGAGCGGTAGTGTGCAGCAGGGTGGGTGGGTGCAGCAGGGTGGGTGCAGTAGGGTGCAGCAGGGTGGGGGCAGTAGGGTGCAGCAGGGTGGGGGGTGATGGCAGTAGGGTGTGGGAGGGTGGGTGCAGTAGTGTGCAGCAGGGTGGGTGCAGGAGGGTGGTTGCAGTAGTGTGCAGCAGGGTGGACTGCAGTAGTGTGCAGCAGGGTGGGTGGGTGCAGTATTGCAGTAGGGTGGGTGCAGTAGGGAGGGTGGGTGCAGTTGCAGTAAGGAGGGTGGGTGACTGCAGGAGGGTTGGTGACTGCAGTAGGGTGGGAGGGTGGGTGACTGCAGTAGGGTGGGTGACTGCAGGAGGGTGGGTGGCTGGGTGACTGTAGGAGGGTGGGTGGCTGGGTGACTGCAGGTGGGTTTGACTGCAGGAGGGTGGGTTTGACTGCGGGTGGGTGGGTGACTGAAGGTGGGTGGCTGCAGGTGGGTTTGACTGCAGGAGGGTGGAAACTGCAGGAGGGTGGGTGACTGCAGGAGGGTGGGTGACTGCAGAAGGGTGGGTGCAGTTGCAGTAGGGAGGGAGGGGGGAGTACACCTACATAGCCAGCTGCTCACCTCCCCCCTTCCAGTGTGCGTCCTGCCCTGTCCTGTCCTGTGTCCTGTCCCCCGCTCCCCGCTGTGTCCGGGAGACGGAGAGAGACGTGCACTGCTGCTATGTAAAATTCATATCTTCCGCGCTGGACCCCTAGCCAATAGGCGCTCGCGGTCCAGCAGCCACCAGTTGATTGGCTGATGGACCGCAAGCGCCCATTGGCTAGCGGTCCAGCGTGAGAAGTGAATATTACATATCAGCAGTGGACAGCTCTCTCCGTCTCCTGGACCCGGACACAGCGGGCGGGGGAACGGGCGAGGGGGCAACTGGCGAGCAAGCTGGCGGTACCGGTGCCAGCACAGCTCCGGCGCCATGCTATCTTCCTGCGCCTGGAGCGTGTGCTCCACCAGCTCTGCCGTCGCTACGCCTCTGTCCATGCGTTTACAACAAGTAGATGAGATTTCAGCATTCACTTTGTTAAGCTTAACTGGGACATCTATAAAATAAATTGAATGCATTTTCTTTTAGTCTTATACATTTTGAGCTAGAGGCAACATTTTTTGTAAATATCAGACCATTCTTCATTTCCAGTGTCACTCCTAAATCTTTTTCCCACACTTTTTCATGTGAATCTCTAGTATTTGAACTATGATGTAATAATAAAGGATATAATGACGATATAAGTCCTTTAGTGGTTGTATTACAGAAGACTAAATTTTCAATTGGTGTAAGAGATCTAGCAGTGATTGTGATTTTGTCGATAGATGAAAATATCTAATTTGAAGATACTGAAATAATTTTTTTATGAGGGATAAAATATAAAGTTTGAATGTCTGCGAAGGTTGGAAAGATTGTAGTATGAGAAATATCATTAAGAAATCTAATTACGTTTTTCCACCAGAAATCATAAGATTTAGGGGAACATCCTGGAATTGTCAAACAATGGTATCAATTGGCTAGGTAGAGGAGCAAGATTGAATTGTCTATTAGACATATCCCATATATTGAGACTGTGAGAAATTATTGGATGGTTTTTAGAATTCTTTGGTCGAGCCTTTCTAAGCAACTATAGCAATGAGGAAATAGAATGCATTTTAAGAACATTAGATTCAATTTCCACCCAAATTCTCTCTGATTTTGGCCTATTCCAAAGGATACATTGCGACAATCTTGCTACCAGGTAATATGATTTAATGTTTGGGACCCCAAGGCCACCTTCCAGCGAACGTTTTTGAATTACCAAATTATTTACTCTTGGTTTTTTCATGGACTAAATAAAGTTCATAATATTACGTTGAAGAATCTTTAAGACATTTGTAGGAACCCGGACTGGTAAGGTTTGAAAATAATAAAGTAATTGCGGGAGTAGATTCATTTTGATATAATAATAATATATAATAATAATAATTATATAATAATATAATATCCTCCCCAATTATATAGATCTTTTTGTAATTGAGAAATTAATTTGGGGTAGTTAGCATCATAAAGTTTCCAATAGTTTTTGGCACCTAAATAAGAAATATGCCGTCTTTGCCACTGAAAATCAAAGGTAAGTGCCAATATATCTTTATCTTTTTGTGGGATATAAAAGTCTAATACTTTCATTTACTAATAAGTAGAGACAGGATTATATGCATTTGCATATTTGCATATGCATTCGCATATTTTGCCCATTCTCACTGGTAATTGCATATTTTATCCTAAAATCTAGTGATGGTGCATATTTTAGGCCCCACCCTCTTCCCACCCGTGAGTCACAGCACTGCTTTGCCCTGCTGCTGCTGGCCAGGTAGTGGTAGAGTGTGCAGGCTGGTGCAATATGTGCGCAGTGTGGGGAACCTTGGATGTACGCTATGTCTGACACTGCTCTAGGATGCTCTAGGATGCCAATCCATGTTGACAAAAGTCAGTCAGGGTGGATGCCATTACGAAGCTCCTGAACCTTTTCCTGCCCCTGGCCTGGGACTTTACACCAAGAGACACACTTCTGCAGCAGAAGAGGTGCGGAGAAAATACTGTGTCACAGTGAGTATGCGGCGCAGGGAGGAAGCCTTCCACTGCGCCGCCCTCACACGCTGTGCTGACATTTGATCCATTGGCGCTGGAGACGAGGGTCCGTGTAGTTGATGCAAGAAGAGCTTTGGACGCTGCAGTCCTGTGTATAGCACTAGACATCTGCAGATGCTGTGGGCCTATTTTTGAGGTTTATTTGCAACTAATTATATGCTGATTTTTAAATAAATAAGTTATAAATTACTTTTTTTATTATTTAAATGTAGCATATTTTATCACTTTTCATGCATATTTTAAGTATTTTTCATGCATATTTGCATGCATATTTCAAGCTTTTTTTGTTGCATATAATCCTGTCTCTACTAATAAGTCTAATACTGCCACTGGTTATCCTACCACATTGCAACTTTTCTTACATTCACCCTGCTTTCTTACTAAGAACTGTGGGGTCGATGTATGAAGCAGTGATAAGGGAGAAGAAGTGAGCCAGAGGAGAAGTGGCCCATGGCAACCAATCAGCTGCTCTGTATAATTTTATATTATGCAAATATAGATGTTACTCCAGTGTTGATTGGTTGCCATGGGCCACTTCTCCTCTGGCTCACATCTCCTCCTTTATCAATGCTTCATACATCGACCCCACAGTACTTAGTAAGAAAGCAGAGTGAATGTAAAAAAAGTTGCAATGTGGTTGGATAGAGCCCTCTCCTCTCGCTCTTCAATTACAGCTCTCTCAAACTCAGTGACTGTCTATACTCTTCTCTCTTGTAATTATTCATCTCAGTCTACGACAACCTGCCCCATGACAACAAATTTGCTTCCCTACTTCTCATCTGTATTGTGTACTCAGAATGGTGCTGCTAATTGTTACATGAGCTCGGTTTAATTTTCAAATAATGATATGCCTAGTTCTGTGTACCACCCCCAATCACATTACAGATGGCTGCCATAAACCCCCACTACCACCACTACGACCACCACTAAGTTCCATCGTCCTGCAGCTGCTCTACTCTCATGCTAATGAGAGAATATGCTGAAATGTGCGGAAACTCACTAATATCTAAACTTGCACTGGCACTACACTAGGTGTAAAAAATCCAAAGATATACTGGTAGGTTAATTGGCTGCCTCCCCCAAAAATTACCCTAGTTTGTGCATGGGAAGACTAGATGGGACAATTGGTTTATAACTGCCATCACTTTCTATGTGAACGGCCGCTGATCCATGACCATTTCAAATTATTTATGGCCAATATAATAGGCAAATTTTGAATAATCAGAAGTGAATCGTGTCCATTACCACAAAACTGACCCTAAGGATGAGATATAAATACAATTTACTTTCTTTATATTTTTTTTCTGACTTTCTCAATGAAAAACTTTAGGCCTAGGGGTACCGTGAAAAATATTCTGGTACTCCAGGGTGTCATGATCCCAAAAGTTTGGGAACCACTCGTCTAAATTGACTTTTATTTCCGTCTGAGTCTGCAGAAAAGGGAGTGGGCGTTGACGTCATGTGACTATAGCCACCCACCCCCAGCAGGCATCGGCCCCAGGGTTTTCATATGGATGCTTATAAAATGCTGGGCGTTCCCCTGCTCTAGGGGATAAATATTGTTAAAAAGTATTCATTGGTGGTTTAATGTGTAAGAAGAAATGAAAGAGCCTTTCACTTAAAGTTTTCATTAGCTATATCTTTTAGAAGAAGAAAATACATATAAAAAGTGTAACCCCTCCTGGAGAAGAAATTGGATTCTCCCAAACAGTATGCACTATGGTCAAAGAATGTGGGTTGTTCCATTCTCCCTGCTCTCAAGGGGAGAACCTTTTGGAACTTAATTTTTTGTGAACAGCTGATAAAGTTGAGGTGCACGAGGATAGAGCGGGATTCACTACATGCCCAACCAGAGGTTACAAAAAGGGCACCGGGCATTGAAGGAGCAGAGCAGCTGAGGAGAGGAAAAGTGAGCAGTGTAGCAATGGATGCAGCTGTTACCTGACAGGCAGTGTCCAGCAGTGATCAGCATCAACTCCAGCTGGGGAGCTGGAGGGTGGTGGCGGAGACGAACCGGTGCCCTCCTTGGCCGGACTCGGCTGTGTATTCCGGAAGATGCGAGAGGCACAGCTGAGTAGGAGAAACCAGGCATGACAGCTTAAGGGTCCTGACAAAAGAGACATAGAGGTGTGGGGCAGACTTGAATGAAAGACTATTGAGGATAAAATACTGCAGCTAAGGATAAACTGCAGTCTTTAAAATAACAGATAACAAATACTGAACAGTTGAGGAGATTGCAATCTCAGACTAAAGCAGAAACAGTCAATAATACATATATATTATTGCACAGTAATAGGTAGAGTTAAGATATATATGTGTGTGTGTGTGTGTGTGTGTGTGTGTGTGTGTGTGTGTGTGCTCTTTTAGGGGCTGTAACTGGGTGCAGAGGAGGGGAAGGCCATGGAGGTTAGTGGAGGAACTGCTGTGGAGTGGGAAGAGGTGGAGCAGCCAGAAAGTTGATTATCTTCACCTTGACACTGCCAATGTCAGTACATTGACTGGTGCCTCTCAAATGTTTGTGAGGGGGGTTGAGTTGCCCTTTGCTTCCCCTGTTGTGCACCTATGTACATAGACCTTCAACTGACAAGCTAAACAAAATAATAGCAAGAATTATACCAATTGTAAAAACCATATAAGGTTTCATATACCTGCTAAGTAAAAGTATTATTATAGTCCAATGAGAATATTAGTTGTAATTAGGGGTTAAAGTGAGGGGAAACGGAGTGGAACTGAGTTCCTCTACCTCTAATGGTGAGGTGGAACATATTAACCTCCACATTGGCCCTGCACAGTAATTCTCACAGAAAAGCATTCTAGTTTACAGGGGGATGTGAAAAAAACCTACCACTGGCCCTGTCTTTGCCTAATGGGGGGGAGGGGAGATGGGGGGGGGGGGGGGTAATTCTCCGACCTCTGCGTGACCACTTTAAGCCCTGGTTGTAATGGATACTATAATTATTATTATTATTATTATTATTATTATTCTCATTTATTTATAAAGCACCACAAGGGATCTGGAGCGCACAATTACAGAGTATATAACCAAATATGCAAATATGCAAAAAAGGAGACATTGACTTACAGTTGAATACAATAGAGGACAAGTACTAGGTCATAAACATACTGTAGCTGCATCAGCAGACGACACTTAAAGAAATATCAGGGTGGCACAAAAAGGATTTGTGCTATCAAAGATGGTTTAAGTAAGAACAGGAAAGGCAAATGGTGAGAGAGGGCCCTGCACGTGAGAACTTACATTTTAAAGGAGAGGGGCAGACAGACAGGGGTGACACAGATGGGGTAGACAGTGAATGTAGAACAGAGGGTTAGGATGAGAATTGGCACATGAGGAAAGAGCACACTAAATTTGTGTTCCCCTTCAAGGGGAAGGGGGAGGTGGCGCTTCGACCTGGGCTAAATCACTGGCAGCTGCTAAAGGATGTCAGGTTAGTCAGGCCTGAACTATATAGGTCAACAAAGAAAAATAAGAAAAGGCAGCGCTGACTAATAAATAAACAGTTAAAACCAGTAAAAAAAAATCAATTAAAAAACCATATGGAGATTGGACTGATTTTACATTAAAATAAATACATTTTATTAATACAATCAGTGACCATTCTGGGGAAATGCTGGTACTTGATGCAAGTTTTGCCTCACATGGGAAATGGGGGGCTGTGCGTTCCTAGTATGCCTCAAATCAGGACCATATAAAGTGCAAATGCAAGGAATAAAATGTTACCATCCACCTGTTGGTTGAAGACTGTGGTGTGTCTTGTTCCTCCCAGGGACTCAAGGCCTGAATGTGCTGGGCCGAGTTACAAAACCATATTTAGCTGGCCTATTGCTTTCTGTGGCCTCTCCAGCAAGATCCCAAGGGACAGTTTTATTCATTTTCTCATCTTATAGATCAGATCTAATAAAAGATCATTCAGGGGATTTGTACCTTCTGCGAATCACTGGCTGTCTGCTCAGCTGCTGGGAACAGTGCCTGCCTCTTCTGACCAGCTCTCACACAGCCACATGTGTGAGAGCTGGTCCAACAGGTGGACGGTAACATATGGTCCCTATTTGAGGCACTATTCCTGAGAATTTACATATAATGGTTTGGAGTGAGCCATGAGAACTGGTAAACCAATTGGGAAGGATTACATGAGTGTGGGAGAAGGTCAGTGCATAACTAGAGAAATCAGAGACAACTTACTTACTGATGAAATTATAGCACCACATACAGTACTTATGTGACAACTCTTTGATGTGATGGTCTTGATGCACATAATTATTAATAAATATACTGTAAATATATTCCAGTTTGCTTCATGAAAATATAATAAATAATAAGAAATATATTAATATTCACAAAATGTAAATTTATCTAATAAGGGTCTGAAATACATAATTTTTCTGGTGGAAACAGTCACTCAGCAAATCATTTTCTCATACTGTAGCTTTTGAGAGCAGAAGTGATGCCAAATTAATGTGTGATTATTTCAGGTCATAACTCCATGGCTGATCAAAACGGCTCAAGGTGTCTATTTAATTTCCATTAGAGTATATCTTTTTGGCAACTCTGAAATTGACTCCCGAAGGTTCTAATCAAAGGAGATTAAACAGTACAGAAGGTCACCGCTACAATATTAACTAAACTAGGAGAGTTTAAACATGACACCATTGGTTGGAAGTGTCTATAGATCACAGCGGCACGCATTGCAGCCTCGGTTTTGACCTTACTATCTGGCTGCCATTGCGTAGAAGCCAGTGGAGGTTTCCAAGAACAATACAGTATATCACAATGCAAATATATCATTTTTAATTGCTTGCTTTATATATCAATACTGCAAAGTAAAATACACATGGTAACTATTTACCATTAATTAAACTTAAAATGTACTTTTTTCCATGTGATAAGGAAAGTGATACGTAGGAGCTTGAAGTATAAATAGCCATGCATCGCCAACTAGAGTCAGTACCGAGGCAAGATGGCAAAGCTTATCCTCCTCACAGGTAAGTGAATGCATAGATGCTACTATACAATGCATAGATTTGCTAAATTGTAGCTTCAAAGTATGGTAGTGTTATAGCAAAATGAGTTATGTTCCAACTGGTTTACAAGAAACTGAACCTGGTTTCTTACACTAGTTGTAACAGAGAAGGAAGAATTCTTCCTTATCTAGGTATACATTCCTAGGGATGGTAGGGTGACAGAAGTCTTTGGGTTTACAACCATAATAAATATACTGGGTATTAAGCAGGTATTACTAAACAAATATACCACAATAATTATACCTTTTATAAGATTTTAGCTATTTAATAAAAATGCTCTCAATTATATGAGAACACAATCATTAAGTCATTAACCATTATTGATTATTAAGTCATACACACAAATTGTTCTTTAAATCTGAGAACATTATTACTTATTTGTTTAACTGGGGAACTATAAGTTCTTTAATGGGTGCCTTAAGGCTTATTTTATTGGAAAAAGGGCACTACTATTGATTGTACTGAAACATGGGCACTACCACTTACTTTATTCAAACTGAGGCATTGTACTTATTTTGTTGAGATAGGCACTATATCTGCTTGTATCACATAATGGGCAATGATCAGATAATTATCCTGGTACCCACCACTAAGGGGTACTAGAATGTTCCCATTGGTTATCAGCATATGTAAGTTAGCAAATACCATTCTGCTTGCCTGCACACACAATGCAAGTTGGATAGCAAACATGAGAAGAGCACAAACCAGAGGTATAGGAGCGATGCCAAAATGGGTGTCAAAATAGCTAGAAGGGCATTGTGAGGACAGTGGCATAATTAGAAATGGCGTAACTATAAATAGTGTAGCTATAAATGTATGTCTCTACCCTGAATCCTAAACTAGGGATATACCCTACCCAGTAGGACCTTGCATCTATCCCTCTGTCCAGTAGAATATCTACCATCTGTCTCCTCCAAGGCGGCAGACATTTTTGGAGGGACATTTTAGTGCAGATTCCATATGGACGGTCAGACCCATTGTAATCTGAAAAAAACATGCACCCCCACAGCGCTGGTTCCCCCAAGTTACCACTTGGACTGCAGTGCCATTGTTATGCCACTGCATGAGGATGTATGAATAATACTAAATTAATAGGAAAGAAAATGTAAAATGCAAATAATGATCACAGAAAAAAACAATAGACAGAACTGAAGCTCTGGCTTAGAAGCATTGCTTCCCAGCTGTGCCCCTATACATTATAGAAGATGAGGGTGGGCAGGATGCCACTTGATAAAGTGTGAGATGCATGACTGACACATATAAAAGGGCATGGTCAAAGGCCATCATCAGCTGGGGGCTCCTGGTCCTGGAAGAAAGGGGGCCCGGAACTGGAATCTATGAAGTTTAATTTGTCATAAACAAAGTTCACATTAGTGTATTACTGACCCCGGAGGTCACAATGGGCACACCGGGAGTTCGAGAATGAAGGGGAAGGGTGGTTTGTTTGTTTATTTAGTCAGTCCTAGGCTTCACAATATCTTATAGGAACCTTAGTGATAAATATTATTTGTTGGTGGAAGGGAGGGGGGCAAAGGGGTTAAGGGTGTTGGATGGTAAACCATTTTAGATTCATAGACGGGTATTTAATCCATGCTGATGTTTCTGACAGTTGGAAAATCGTCACTTTTTGCAGATTTTCGGTTGAACTTACATTTGATCAATTCAATCCAAATGACAATTTTTCAATTTTTGTAAAAATCTGCACAATGGCAAAACACGTGGATCAGCTAATTATTTGTCGATCCACATTTTTTAGTTGAAGACAATCTTTGACCATTTTCCACGGATGTGGATTCTAATTTTAAACAAATTCAACCTCTATCGGCAGAAAAGCCATCCAAAAATGGCCTCATTGAATAGGTATATCCGGATTATAAGAGTGAATACCCCTCATAGACTCATTTTGGAAATTTTAATAACAACCCTAAATACCAATATGCATTGACATTTACTAAACTCTTATAACTCTCTCTTAGGGCTGGCACTGGTGCTGAATGCTCAGCTAGGTAAGTTGGAAAAACCACATAATATTGTTGCTGAAATACCTACAATGAAGAATAAGAATAATACAGACAACATGTAAAACAGACTATGCTCCCCAATCACAAAAAGCATAGATATTTTTTATTGTTTCTTATAAGCCGTAGTATTAGAATTATTGTGTAGACTATCTGAAATATTTAAATTGCTAAAAGCATGTGTTATATTAGTAACCAGGCTTTTTTAAATTTAGCCTATTAGAGATATCTTCTGTGTTAGTAAAAATTACACTGCCGACCCCAGTGTTTATACATCTAGGGGGAGAAGTCTTTAAGCCATGAGCAAATAACTACATTAGACATAAGACATACAAATTAATTTATTATTTACTGGGTAAAAATGAAAACACAGGATAAATAATACATAAGCCCTTACATGTAATGACATACTTTATTGTTAGAAATACATTTTTAGACAGTGTTTGATATGCACCCATATACATTTCTGTTCCTACTACCAACAGGCTCTGCCTATGAGCTGACATGCTATTTCACCAACTGGGCCCAGTACAGACCTGGACTGGGAAAATTCAAGCCTGATAACATTGACCCATGCCTATGTACTCACCTGATCTATGCCTTCGCTGGAATGTCCAACAACCAAATCACCACAATTGAATGGAATGACGTCACCCTGTACAACTCTTTCCAAAATCTGAAGAACCAGTAAGTGGTAGAGTCCCAATCTAGCACCCAACAGTAGTAATGGTTAGGGGCTTAATGGCATATACAATTATTATGTATTTACAGTGGATGTCAGTAGTCATAACTGTTAACTATCTTTCCATTATAAACACACTATTTGCATAAAGTGCTTCTTTAACTAGCATGATCTGTGAGTAGTGTAAAACTGTATGTTCTATGAGTTGTAGTGACACTTAAGAATTTAAGGGGTCTATTTGCTAAGCCTTAGATGGGGATATATTAAAAGCCAATCAGCTCCTAACTGCTATGTTGCAATCTTTGAAAAATGAGGGTTAGGAGCTGAATGGTTGGCATTTTATCTTCATCCAAGGTTTAGGAAATAGACCCCATAATAACTTACTTGAACAGATTACTTAATTGTTATATCTCTTTGCTTTTATGGTTCAGTGCTTCGGGAATTTCTTTGTTTTAAAATTAAATTGAGGAGTTTGGGGACCCATACTGTATGTCCATAAAGCCTGTTCAAGTGCAGCTTTATTCCCATTGTCCTACACTTTTATTTTATTGGGTTGGTAACTGCCTTTTTCGCGTACATAGGGGGTTCTTCTGATTCACTTGTAAAGGCACAATCACTCTCTAATGGACAAAACCATGTGCACTGCAGGTGGGGCTGATGTAACGTGTGCAGAGAGGGTTAGATTTGAGTGGGGTGTGTACTTCAAACTGATATCTATATTGCAGTGTAAAATTAAAGCAGCCAGTATTTACCCTGCACAGAAACAATAAAACACCCAAATCTAACTCTCTCTGCACATGTTACATCAGCCCCACCTGCAGTGCACATGGTTTTGTCCATTAGAGAGTGATTGTGCCTTTCCGATTGAATCAGAATAAACCCCATAATCTGAGCATATTATTTACGCTGAGATTCTGCGAGCTACTCACTCAGTCCTGGGGAGGCAATACTTATGCAAGCTGTTTTGTTTTCTAGTATGACTTCTGTGAGGAAGGGCACAGGCCAGAAAACATTGTTGAGTAATGAGATGAAGTGCTTTTTAAAATAAAAACTATTGTTTTTTTAAATAAATTAATGTTTTGAATTGAATGTAATGATTATTTCCATTTCAGGAATGGTAACTTGAAAACTCTACTTGCCATTGGAGGTTGGAACTTTGGAACTGCCCCGTAAGTGTGTAAAGAAGAGCAAGTGGCTGACTTTGCACTTATTAATGTTGACTCAAGCAAGTTTTCACTCCCTTGTGTTTCTACAGTTTCACCGCCATGGTCTCCACTGCCCAGAATCGCCAAACCTTCATCACATCTGTGATCAAATTCCTGCGTGGGTATGGATTTGATGGGCTTGACTTTGATTGGGAATACCCTGGCTCCAGAGGAAGTCCCCCTCAGGACAAAGCACTCTTCACCACTTTGGTTCAGGTAAACCAAGCTCATCCTTAGTTGCAAAATGCTATTGTACTTATTAATTAAGATATTTTTTTACTCATTGGAAGAGATTTATTAATAATGTACAATTTCCAGGAAATGAGAGCAGCATTTGAGACAGAAGCTTCTCAAACCAACAGACCAAGACTCATGGTGACTGCAGCTGTAGCAGGCGGTATCTCCAACATTCAGTCAGGTTACCAGATCCCACAACTCGCTGAGTAAGTAAAGCCACAGGAAATTTAACCTAAATGCAACCAACAAAAATCAAGGTTCTGCAGGTTTTCTGGTACAAATGATTTTGTTTTTATAAAATAATAAATAACTGATGTACGGTAAGCAAAGTGCCACAGATAAAAGTTTATTTTATTTATTTTTAATGGATAATTTTAAACAAACTTTAAATACAGATTCTTTAGTTAGGCAATGCATTCTTGGTGCCATTGTCAATAATAGACAGGGTGTCATTAAATAATTAAGTACCCTTACCGGATTTTACCTAGTGGCGGATTTTAACTGTGGGCTCTTGGACTGCAGCCCACTCCCCCAGTAATACCTGCCACCTCAATTCAGAGAGCCAGATGTAGTCTGTGAGACAGCACTGACTTGCTGTTACTGGCAGTGACTTACTATTAGATGTCCTACCTGCCAGTCCACTGCATGACAGGCAATTTCTCTCTGTGGGACTGCCAGTACAGGCTACGATAGGCAGAGAACTGGCTTCCTGTAGGAAGCCACACCCTGGCTGATTGTCGGCCCTACCTGGATTCTATGGGCTGCAGCCAATGCAGTACATGAAAGCCAGGGGGTTGCACATGTGCAGTACCATTGCTGCTACTGTGCATGCATAGGTCCCCGTGCTTATCAGTTACATTGTGTTGGTCTACAATAAGCAGGGAGCTGACTTCCTGTAGAAAGCTACTCCCTGTCTTATTATCATACCTAGCTGGCTTCTATGGGCTGCAGACAATTCAGTCCATGAAAGCCAGGGGTTTGTACATGTGTTATTCCCAGCGCTTGTCAGTTACATTATGTAGATGCTGGGACCCTTCTGGTGGTGGGGACCATGCAGCGGCTGCAAAGCAGCAGGGACCAGGCAGCACAACTAGTGGCAGCCCCCATCCTCCTCCCAGGTTGGAGCCACCTCTGTTAAGTACTGTGTTATTGATGATGAACTTCATTTGGTTTAACTTATTTTGCTTTCTGAATGTACGCATAAAGGTTATGCTGTGCAAAAAGCATAACTACCTAAAGTCACATGTATGTCAATAAATCCACCTTAAAACCAACATTATTATGGCCCAGTAACTGTACATAAATGTGTAATGGTGTTGCAAATGCACAAGCTTTATGGTAGTCACATTACTGGCATAAAAAAGTAGTATTGCACAAATGTATTCCATCCACACTTACCAGTTAGCACTGCCAAGTATCTGATTGGTTTAAAATGCAAACCACTAATTAGAAGAGGCTAAATAGTGCTGCTGATGACATCATCACCATGTATCTTTGCACCAACCATATCTTTGTACAATGTGTCTTTGTATACCAGCTCTCCCTATCGGGTATTGGACAGTTGGTGCACCTCCACTGAAACATACCATTACATTTGCCTCCCCCTTTCATCTTGTCTCATTTATGTCTAAAATATGCAAACTACTTGTGTATATATATACAGGCACATTTTGGTGCATATCAGAAGTAAAGAGCTGCATATACAGTATGTTAATCACAAAAACAGACTATGAGGACCGACATGTATAATTTTAAGATTAATAGTAAGCAAATGGACAATGTAACAATACATTTTATGTCATTTAGGGCTTTGGATTACTTCCATGTGATGACTTATGATTTGCACGGTTCATGGGAAGGATACACAGGAGAAAACAGCCCTCTGTATACCAACCCTTCTGCCACTGGTGCCAACGCCTACCTGAATGTGGTGAGTATCGGGTCAATCATGTTGAGAGTTAGGGCATGTGTGTGTCACATGTTTACCAAAAAGAACCAATAATAAAAAATACAAACACAGGGGGCCCAGCACTCACTACAACAAACAATAATAAAAAAGAAATGAAATGGTGACAGGGCTATCTAAATAGCATTTTGGCCTTTATAAAACTGACCATTAAAGTTAATTCAGAATATGTCAATTTACAGCATATAACATTAACAACATCTCTGTTTTCAAGGAATATGTCATGAACTACTGGCTGCAAAATGGTGCACCAGCTTCAAAACTCATTGTTGGCTTCCCAACCTATGGACACACCTTCATCCTGAGCAATCCATCAAACAATGGCATTGGTGCCCCTACATCTGGTGCTGGACCTGCTGGACCTTACTCTAGGCAGGCTGGTTTCTGGGCTTACTATGAAGTAAGAATATTGTGTTACCTGTGGTGTTCTGCTGTGCAAGCACTATGCAAACCATCTTGTAATAGAAGACCATGTTTTGATTAAGTTTACATTATAGTTAATTAATATTTATAACTTTCTAGCAGGATCCTATAAATAAACATAACTCGATGTAAATGTGACCATGTAAATATCAAACTGTATTTTCTATGGCACAATGTTGTACTTATGAGAAACCTTCCATTCATCTATGCAGATCTGTACCTTCCTGAAGAATGGTGCTACTAATGTGTGGTCTTCTGCTGAAGATGTCCCCTATGCCTACCAAGGAAATGAGTGGTTGGGATATGATAATCAAAAGAGCTTCCAGCTAAAGGTACTTACAGTTCTCTCTCTCTCTCTCTCTCTCTCTCTCTCTCTCTCTCTCTCTCTCTCTCTCTCTCTCTCTCTCTCTCTCTCTCTGTATATATATAAAATACTAGAGGAATAATTACAAAATATCAGTGGCAATTAATATTGTTTTTCCACATCCTGCTTCTAGGCTCAGTGGCTGATGCAGAATAACCTTGCAGGTGCTATGGTTTGGGCTATTGATCTGGATGACTTCACTGGTACTTTCTGTAACCAAGGCAAATATCCACTGATCTCCACACTGAAGAGCACTCTTGGTGTACAGGCTTCTGGTAAGTTATTACATTTATAAATAGATATGGAGTGAAATATAATAGCAAATTGCAGTCTGATCATATTTTAAAGTGGCAACCATTTACTCAGCGAAACCAGCCTGGTTTTGCTGCGTAAATGAATGGTGCTTTAAAAATAAGGGCAACTCACAAAAAGTCCAGCATGGCCTGCAACTTGCAGGTGGTTACATTTCCCCCATGGTTTCCAAAATGTATTAAAATGGTGCAGAGCAGATATCAGACAGATTTCTATGGGACTGACATGTGCCCTTTTGAAGCAATCTCTGGAAAGGGTTAATTGCCATAGCTCCTTGATAGGCAATGCCATCTATAGATTGTGTTGGAAACCGAAGCCTATGGGCATTACCACAGCCTCATCTTATTAATGGAATGGGTTTATTCATTTTTCCAAATGATAGCATGATGGTTATTATAGTATAGATATAATGCTTACATAAACACATCAAGTATTAGCATATATTGTGTAATTATCATTAAACGCAGGATTTTCACATTTTATTTTGACATTCTTCTCTTTTTGTAGGATGCACACCTCCTGCTTCTCCTGTTGCTCCAATAACAGCTGCCCCAGCCACTGTACCCAGTGGAAGTGGGTCTGGCAGTGGTGGTTCCAGCAGCGGTTCTGGTAGTAGCTCAGGAGGCAGTGGATTCTGTGCCGGCAAAGCTAGTGGCCTTTACCCAGTGGCTAGCAACAAGAATGCTTTCTGGCATTGCTTAAACGGTATCACCTATGAGCAGTACTGCCAGAGTGGCCTTGTCTTCGACCCTAGCTGTGAGTGTTGCAACTGGCCATAGACTGAACCTACGAAGAACAGGAATATCTAATTACCCAGATAACCTGGATAATACCTTACTGAATTAAGTGTAAAAAAATAAATAAACGAAGAAGAGTTCAGCATAATCAGTGTCTGTGTTTTATTTTTATTTAAAAATGAAAAGTGTGTCCCAGGTATGTTTGAAAGTATGTTTGCATCACAGTAGGGGGCCCAGTTGTCATATTTTTGGGGGATTATACCCCCTAAACACCCATTTTGGGGTGGTAACTACAAATATTTAGTATTCTCTGAATTTATCAGGGAATACTCTGAAGCCTGCTGCAATTACTCCATTGCCAAACCAACTATCTATAATTCAGTAGATATCTCCCAAGAGTCAGATTTGAACTACCACAAATGGGAAAAAAAGAAGATGGGCCCTCTTTTATTATTTGTGTTCATGAAGAAAATGTTAAAACAACTGTTAATATGTGTACTTTAAAAAATAATGCATATTTCCATGCCTTACTGCCGCAATAACTGGTCCCGGTGTTTGAACTGTTGGCGAAGGGGGGTATCTGCCTGGATTTCAGTGGGAGGAGCCTCAGATGGGGACTGGCAAGCACTACACTGATCATTGATGTATTTTGGGGGCCAGGTACTGTGCTCTTTGTAACCAGAGGGGCCCTAGGCAGGCACCTATGTTGCCTTGCAGTAAATCCAGCCCTGGTGAGTGGTATATGTACTAAACATTGAAAAGCTATAAGGTGGAGTGAGATAAAGTACAGGTCAATCAGCTCCCAGCTGCCATGTTACCATGCTGTGTGTTTGAAAATGAGATAGGAGCTGGTTGGTCGAAACTTTATCTTCATCCACTTTCTCTGTCGCCATAGCTTAGTACAAACTTCTCCTGTCTGTGTCCTGTCTGTTTGGAGTCCCAGCGGACTGCAAGACTAGTGGAAATAATACTTGCTGGAATAACAGACAAACGGAGGCAGGATGGATGTAACTCACTGCTCTATCAGGATAATAAATCAGGTACAGGTACAGGTACAGGTATTGGAACTGGAACAGGTTACAGGACTCAGGTTACAGGACTCTGACAAGCTACAGCACTACAGACACGGCTGAGAAAGCTATAACTGGCCCTGAGCTCAGGGCAAATGCAGCTTTTTATAACCAGAACAAACCAATCGCTGCAGCACACAGAGAAAGGCCCCTTAATCATCAATATGTGCTGCTGCTGGGAAATGGTATTCTGAGAACAGCCCAGTCCAGCTGATTACACCAGCTGAACAGCTCTCAAAAACCACAGTTCTGCAGGCAGAACCCAACAGCAGCACCTCTGGCCACCCATAGGTACTGCAGACCAAACAATGACAGCAGCAACTCTGGCCACACAGTGGTACTGCAAGCTGAATATAACAACAGCAGCACCTCTGGCAAACCAGAGGTTCTGCAGACCGAACAAGACATAAATTGCAGTCCTGACACTGTCATACCAATGGGGACATCCACCATCAACCTGTATTGATGAGGAGAGGGTAGCTCCAGAGACCTGCTGACATGACAGAAGGTGGGAGAAGTATGTGGCAGTGCTTTCGCTTAAGCTGCCCTCACAGACTGCCAGAGGTCCAGGATGCACTTTAGATGTTTACAGAGGCAAAGTATACTGGGGATATGCATTATTTCAAGTATCAGACTTGTATTAGTACAGATCTAAGAGACTAGAACTAATGGACAATGTAGACCATCATAACAGCTGCAGAATCGCCTGTGTCATGATTATTAGCACGGGAAGTGCAAACGGTAGCTGTTATGTCTCCTAACAGAAATAATAGGATTGTTCACATAGCTTTAAAATCAGATCTGGCAAGTATAGAGCAGCGCAGGATGAGAGTGTGGTATTGCAGATAACAGGAGGTCTATAAACAAAAACCTACTCCATACACCCCAATGATGGGTAGTGGGTTGGGGATGTATTTGCCTTCATAGAGATGAGCTTAAGCTTTGCTATTTGTAACTAAAGGGCGATTTTGTCCGATTTCATCCGGTTCTGACCGATCCAGGTGAAAATTTATGGCCACTATTTATAAATAGTGGCCAAATCACGTGTTTGACATCAAATCTGATCCGATGAGCGGTTCCGTGTGCAAATAAGATAAATTGGAATTGCAGCTTTCAGTGCATCCGATTTTCCTTGAACTCCTCCAGCAGCTCCATGGGAGTCTTTTCATGCTATTTTTACATGCGATAAATTGCATATGATAAATCGTATATAAAAATGGCACATCCAGTGCCAAATCAGATAGTAGGACTCCCGGGGAGCTATCAGGGGAGTTCAAGGGAAATTGGATGTGACTGCAGAGCATTACATCTAATGTGTGGGATTGATTTATATATATTTTCTAGGTAATCATATGTCAGAAATCTGCTGCAGACCATTGCTGTGGCTTGCACTGACTTATATTGGGTAATCATATGTCAGAAATCTACTGCAGACCATCGCTGCGGCTTGCACCGACTTATATTGGGTAATCATATGTCAGAAATCTACTGCAGACCATCGCTGCGGCTTGCACTGACTTATATTGGGTAATCATATGTTAGAAATCTGTTGCAGACTATTGTTTTAAAACTGTATAAAGCTGCTAATCTGATTTTATATTTGTGCTATGTCAAGAACTTAGAAATAGTGGGATAGTGTCACTGATCTTACATCTCTTAGGTCTGATTAGAACCTTTTGCTGGTGGGGGAGATGTATTGGGAGGGGCAGTTATATCAGGATGCACATATGTTTCTTTTGGCTGATGTATTCAGTATGGGATGTGGTCAATATGCCGGCAGTTCGGAATCCCGACGAACAAAGTACAGACTCTGGAATCCCAACCGCCGCAATGCCGGCACTTTGTCCCTCTAGGTGTCCACAACACCCAAAGAGGGAGAATAAAATAGTGTGCAGAGCGTAGCGAGGCACTGGGCCTGCTGCGTGGTGAGCATAGCGAGCCCGCAAAGGAGGGTTATCCAAGGCCCACCTTGTCGGCATTTCGACGGTCGGCGGTCGGGATTCCGGCATCGGTATTTCGACTGTCGGGATTCCGACCGCCGACATTTCATACCGAATCCATTCAGTATAGCTTGGGATGCCAGTCCTTCAGGACGTTATGGGTTTAGTGTCTGGAGGATCCAGTTATAAAGGGTCAGCTTTAAATTATTAGCAGCGTTATACGGTGTTAAACGGAAGGAAACCAGAAGGTAGCCAACACACCAACATTACTTCTGAAGGACTGCATTAAAACCACAAAACTCAGTAACATCATGTGGCCTCAACTCACCTTTTGAAATGAGAACACCTAGACCAGGCCCACCACCCTTACGGCTGAGAACACCAGGACTACCCCCAGGCCTACCCTTCATGGTGAGAATGGAGCTGTGAGGGGAAGCACCAGGGCCCGCCTATGTAGCAACACTTCCCCCATCAGTCCCTTGTAAAGGTATCAGTCCCCTGCAAAGGTGTGTTCATGTCTTTTCTCTCCCCCCCCCCTCCTGCAGCATACATCTACCCCACCATGTGCTATTCCTGTAATGTGTACATCCACAGATTGCACACCCTGCTAGCTCTGACCTATGCAGTACACCAAGCTGGTTGCCTCAGATGGTATCTCTGCAGACAGGATGTGGGTCACGTGGATGTTTCTGTGCAGGGTTTATCATAGTACTACACAAGTATTTGCTTTCCAATATATGCCTTGTATGGCTCGCCTCCTACAGTGTAACCTTCGTAGTGCGCTCATCATAGCTGCCTCATCTAGTGCACTTGTGGATGGGATGAAAAAATGCATATACCTGAGTATACATTGAAATCACCCATTTTGGGTAATTTATTTTATGGGTAATCTATTCCACCCAGGGTAGTCCTACGCAGAGCGCCTAAAATGGTTGCCGCACCTGGTACCTTGTCAGGGTGGAGTACACAACCCATGGAAGTTATTATCCAAAATGTTACACCAAACCTGCATTATGTTTACTGTGTGCTCGAGGGTTTATTTTGTGTGTGACTTGTCTGTTACTGTAGTACCAACATCCTCTGTATTATGTGCATTGTTTTTTAATGTCTGTAAAGTGCCTTGAGTCCTGTTGGAGAAAATGCACTATATCAATTAAACTTACTTACTTATACCCCTTTCCCACTGCAGCTCTTAAACGGTAAAGTGCCATTTTTTTTAGCCTTTTTAAACGGGTAGAGCTGCAGTGGGAAAGTTCCAGGGTGCTTTACCCGTTTAACAAATACCGGTATTTGTTAAACTGGTAAAAAGCAGTGTCCTACCCATTTAAGAGCCGTTTTTTTTCGTCAATGAGAAAGGGTCTTAAACGGTTTTTAAGATCCCTCACTGGTCCTCCCCCTCCTCTGGTACCTGTCCTGCCCCCCCTCCCCTGGTACCTGGCAGCTGGTACCCCCGCTCTCCCCCTGGTACTTGTCAGCATGCGTTGATCTGGGCAGCGCGGTCCGCGCTGTCCTCATCTTCACTGGGCACAGGCTAAGTATGTCCAGCGGGTATGCTAGGGCCGGGGTTGCTAGTCGGCATTTGCCCGGCTGATGCATGAAAGGAGGAGGCGCAGCAGTAGGTGCGTGCTGTCTGTGTAGTTTGTAGTGGGGCACTGGGGATCTGGGCAGGAGGAAGCGGGTCTTTTAGGAGAATGTGAAGTCAGTATCGGGGTCCCTGCCATGGATGGGAACTAGCTAGTTCTCATCCGCGGCAGGGACTCCGCTGATGACTTCACATTCTCCTAACGGACCTGCTACCTCCCGAAGGGCGGATGGGAACTAGCTAGTTCTCATCCACGGCAGGGACCCCGCCGATGACTTCCCATTCTCCTAATGGACCCGCTTCCTCCTGAGCATGGACCACGCTGCCCGGATCCCCAGGGCCAGTTTAAGGCTTCTCATCAACCTAGGCAAAACTTCACCCTACTGCCCCCAACCCCATACTGCGACGAATACCCAGTTTCCAACCCCTTAAGGCATACTTGCGTAACATTCAGAAATGGCAGAGAGGCTCCCAAAAATTGGGTCGTCTGCCAAGCCCCCAGGGAAAGTGGGCAAGTCCCCTGGAGGCCCCCTTTTTGCCATCCACATTACAGTACAAGGAGGAATGGGCAGCAAAGTAGGGAAGTACAGTATGCCTCAAGGGAAAGTATGGAGGTGAAGTCTTAGAAGTTCCACAGCAGACACCTGCATTAAGTGCAACAAAGATCCTCCCAGATTTGATATGCAGACTTGGTGGCGCCCCCCTAGATCCTGGCGCCCTAGGCAGTTGCCTAAAGCTGCCTAATGGTAAAGCTGGCCCTGCCTGTGCCCCCGCCACACAGCGTGCACCTGCTGATGACTTCACATTCTCCTAACGGACCCGCTACCTCCCGAAGGGCGGATGGGAACTAGCTAGTTCTCATCCACGGCAGGGACCCCACCGATGACTTCACATTCTCCTAATGGACCCGCTTCCTCCTGAGCATGGACCACGCTGCCCGGATCCCCAGGGCCGGTTTAAGGCTTCTCATCAACCTAGGCAAAACTTCACCCTACTGCCCCCAACCCCATACTGCGACGAATACCCAGTTTCCAACCCCTTAAGGCATACTTGCGTAACATTCCGAAATGGCAGAGAGGCTCCCAAAAATTGGGTCGTCTGCCAAGTCCCCTGGAGGCCCCCCTTTGCCATCCACATTACAGTACAAGGAGGAATGGGCAGCAAAGTAGGGAAGTACAGTATGCCTCAAGGGAAAGTATGGAGGTGTAGTCTTAGAATATCCACAGCAGACACCTGCATTAAGTGCAACAAAGATCCTCCCAGATTTTTTGATATGCAGACTTGGTGGTGCCCCCCTAGATCCTGGTGCCCTAGGCAGTTGCCTAAAGCTGCCTAATGGTAAAGCCGGCCCTGCCTGTGCCCCCGCTACACAGCGTGCACCTGCTGCTGCACCTCCTCCTTTTATGCATCAGCTGGGCACATGCCAACTAGCAACCCCGGCCCTAGCACACCTATGCCTACCTAGCCCTGTGCCCAGTGAAGATGAGGACAGCGCGGACTGCACTGCCCGGATCCACACACGCTGCCAAGTACCTGGGGAGGGGGGGTACCAGCTGCCAGGTACCAGGGGATGGGGGGGGGGGTAACCAGCTGCCAGGTATTAGGGAGGGGGGGTACCAGCTGCCAGGTACCAGGGGAGGGGGGGCAGGACAGGTACCAGGGAAGGGCAGGTATATAACTGGTGAATTAATGTTTTTGTACCTTTCAAAATGGGTTCAATGTGAAAGGTACAAAAATGGTAATTAACCAGTAATATACCATTTACAACATGCAGTTCATGGTTCAGACCCGTTTAAAGACCCATTTAGAACTACCGGGTCATTACCATTAGGCGATGTGAAAGCAGCGTTACTTACTTACTTGTCCTTCCTTAGGTCGACATGGGAAAAACTAAAGACCTGTCGAACTAATGACCTTTCGGCTTAGAACCATGTCGACCTTTCCCCTTGTCGACCTAGACCCATGTTGACCTTTTCCCATGTCGACCTAATGGTGTCAACCTAATGACTGTTTACCATCATGCTGTAGACCAAATGACTGCATCCCCTATAATTAGTAAAAGCTGTCCTGATTACTGGCTACAGGCAAAGGAATAACTACTGTGTTCAACTAAAGTTGCTGCTCTACTACTAAAGGAATAAAAGGAGCCAAATCGCAACCAAAAAAGGGAGTGGGACCCCCAGGAATGCTGAAATATATAACCAACCTTACAATTACCTTTTTTTTATATTGTTAGAATTTTTGCTACTACCTATAACTGAAGGTTTTGGATTTGCATCATATGATTCTTGTAAGTCGATGAACCTACGTGGGTATATCTTTGTGGGTATGACCATAGAGTATTACAGTGGTTCCCAAACTTTTTGTAATCACGGCACCCTAGAGTATCAGAATTTTTTATGGTGCCCCTAAACTAAAAGTTTCTAATTGAGAAATTTTGAAAAAAATATGAAATGATATACAGGGTGAGATTTAATAGGATGAGAGATTCAGAAAATGAGAGATTTAGTAAGAAATCTCTAGGTTTTTTAAAGTGGCAATCATTTACACTGCTTGAACAGGTACTTGTGTAATATCTGGGCGCCCGATTTTTTAATCGCATGCCTTAACTTACGGCATGCGATGGGACCCGATTTTCGGGGTTTTTAAGACGTTCCTGTACAATTAAAAAACCGGTTGCATCGCACGCTATTATAATGGCATGCGATGCAACGCGTCCGACCTGATTTTGCCATTGCACCCTATGTTAAATTGTACCTCAAACCCGATTTTACATTGGATCCAATGTTAAATGCCCCCCAGACCCGATATTTCATTGTATACCCACCCTGATGGTTAATTATTAGGTCAAATGCCCCCCCATTGTTAACGCCACCCCACTATCAACGTCAACCCGAAGCGTGGCGAGCGGCGGCGGTACGTGTCCTCTGACCTTTTCATACCCCCACTATCCACGTCGGTGTGGAGTTGATTTTATTTAGTGTGGGGAGCGCAGCGAGCCACCGAGCCCGGAGCGTGACGAGCGCAGTGAGCCCTGCCTGGGGATGCGGAATACGAGCCCGAAGCGCGGCGAGCGCAGCGAGCCCCGCGAGGGGACGCGTATTACTTAACATGTATTCCACGTCCCCTTGCGGGGCTCGCTGCGCTCGGCCACGCCTCAGGCTCGTATTCCGCGTCCGCTCGCCATGCTTTGGGCTCGGTGGCTCGCTGCGATCGCCACACTATATAAAATCAGCTCCACACCGACGTGGATAGTGGGGGGTATGAAAAGGTTGGAGGACGCGTACCGTCGCCCCTCGCGGGCTCGCTTCGCTCGCCACGCTTCGGGTTGACGTTGATCATGGCGTGGCGTTAACAATGGGGGGGGGAATTTCACATAGTAATTACCCATCAGGGTGGGTATACAATTAAAAATGGGGTCTGTGGGGCATTTAACATTGGTTCCAATGTAAAATCGGGTCTCAGGTACCATTTAACATTGCATAAAATTTAAAAATCGGGTCGAATCGGTCGCATCGCATGCGATTTGGTCCCATGCGATGCGATCGATTTTTCGGACCTGATGTCAAAATCGGGCGCCCAGATATTACACCCTTAATCAAACTGGTTTTGCAGTGTAAATGATTGCTGCTTTTAAAAAACTGGAGATTTCTTACCAAATCTCTCACTTTCTGAATCTCTCATCCTATTAAATTTCACCCATATTGTTTTTATATGCCATCCTTACATTTAGTTATGTGGCGAGGGCCAAGATTGTCAGCCACAATCTATGAATTTGCTTAATAAATTGCCTATAAATAATATGACTTTATTAGTGAAATATAGTACTTAATGTTATTCATTTGTACCATATTCATCTGATACAGGGTTTGGATGAACTTACACTTTCCCATTATCCTAATTTAATGCTCTCTGTTTACTTTACTCATTCAATATTGTTGTCTAATTATTGTACACTGAGCACCAATCCACCATCCCTGAGAACCTCCGGGAATATGTTAGAATAAGAACAGTGACTATACATTCACTGAAGCCTCGGCATCACACTCAGCACACGCAAAGCCCCTGCCAGATTATAAATGCCGCTGACATCATCACATTCTGCCAGGGCCATCTTAACAGCAGTGTGGGCTCCTGGGCAAAACAATGCAGTGGGGCCCTTACCCATTCTCCCCTCCTAGGGGTGGGGGGTGCTATCAGCAGCAGCTTCGATGTCCCACGGGTGGTAGGGGGTGCTCTATCTTCCACTCAACATGTAGGACCATAGGCAAATCTAGAATTATGGTAATGGGTGGTCCCAGATCTAGACACAACA
Organism: Crinia signifera; assembly: GCF_055691185.1. Lineage (NCBI taxonomy): Eukaryota > Metazoa > Chordata > Amphibia > Anura > Myobatrachidae > Crinia > Crinia signifera. The sequence continues at coordinate 133,953,200 of NC_139218.1, read as the reverse complement.
GAAGGGGGACCTTTGCGCGGCGTGGCCGCGCGGCAAAAAGGGGGCATGGCCTCATGGGAAGGAGGCGTGGCATCACAAAAAGGGGTGTGGTATTACACTTTAGACCATACACATTAATGCCCATTACACATTTTAGCAAACTCTGTAATACCCATTACACATAAAGCCACACACCGTAATGCCAATTACACATAAGGCCACATACCATAATGCCCATTACACATTGTGCCACACATCATGATGCCCATTACATACTATATAACAAACTGTAATGCCCATTACATATTTGCCACATAAGTGCTGCTTACCTACATGCTTATTGCTAGGGGGTTCTTGCTTGATGGCACCATAGTACCCATTACACATGATGCCGCACACCATAGTTCCCATTACACATGATGCCGCACACCATAGTACCCATTACACATGTTGCCGCGCACCATAGTACCCATTACACATGATGCTGCACACATTGGGGGAAATTTACCAATATGAAAAACCTAGTTTTTCGTATTGGTATTTCCCCTACGACTGCATACGACTGTTTAAGTCGTGTTCCGGAGGGGAAATTACAAAGCAGTCAGATACGACTGCTTTGTAACCCTCCGATGGTGTAACAATTCGTATTAGCGGCACATATATACGGCTGCTAATACGAATTATTTGTAGCAGTCTGCACGGATCAGTCAGATCCGTGCAGGCTGCAGTGTGTAAAAAAAAAAAATAAATAAATAATAACCCGACAAATAGGGGTTCCCCGATTTTTAACAACCAGCCCCAGGCTCCAGGTCCGGGGCTGGTTCCCAAAATACGGGGGACAAAATGACTAGGGGTCCCCCGTATTTCAAGAACCAGTCCCAGGCACAACCAGCCAGCAGGGTAATGTCACAGCCGGGGGACACTTATGATATAAGGTCCCGCGGCCAAAACATTAACCCTACCGACCAGTCAGCCTGGCCAGGGGCCCTGGGGGAGTGGGGACCCCCCCAATGAAGGGGTCCCCCCTCCAGGACTTACCTGACCAGGCTGAAGCCTGGTACTGTTCCCGATGCCCCTGGGCGGTGGGCATCGGGCTGATTATGGCTTAAAAAATAGATTCAACTATTGTTTTTTACTGTGGCACTACAAGTGCCAGCAAGCTGGAACTTGGAGAACCACAAGTCCCAGCCTGCTGGGCATTTAAGGGCCCGCTGGCACTTGTAGTTCCACAGTTAAAAAAATAGGGTACTCTTTACCTAGCACGGCGCCCACGATCTTGATCGTGGGCATCGTGAGGTAAAAAATCGCGTCGGTCGCGTCGTATGCGGGCTAAAGACGCCCGGACGCGACGCGACCGACGCGATGTCCACGATTTCCCATTGAAAACCATGTTAAACATGGACATCGCGTCGGTCGCGTCGCGGCCGGCCATAAATGTGCACACGATGGCCGCGACGCGATGCCCACGATTTGCCATAGGAATCAATGTTAAAAGGCCCGATGGACACGATTTTAATGTTAAATGGCTGAATGGACCCGATTTTATTTTAAAAGTGTGTCAGTGTGTTTTGTGTACTATTTTTGGTACTCTTTACCAAAAATAGGGGACGAGGGGACGCGGATACCTTCACAGGTAAACGCGTCCCTTCGCGGGCCTACAGGTGTCCGCGTCGCCATGGACACCTGTGAAGCCCGCGAGGGGACGCGTATAGCTGTGAAGGTATCCGCGTCCCCTCACGGGGCTCGCTGCGCTCGCCACGCTTCGGGCTCGGTGGCTCGCTGCGCTCGCCACACTATTCTATTCTCAACTCCACGCCGACGTGGATAGTGGGGTATGAAAAGGTCGGAGGACGCGTACCGCCGCCCCTCGCGGGCTCGCTGCGCTCGCCACGCTTCGGGTTCACGTTGATCGTGGGGTGGCGGTAACAATTGGGGGGGCCATTTGCCAGTCAAGGTTGCCTATTTGGCCTCTGTGGCCCATTTAACATTGTTTCCTATGGCCACATCGGGTCCATTGAGGCATTTAACAGTAAAATCGCGTCGGTCGGGCCATTTAACATTGATTGCTATGGGAAATCGGGTGCATCGCGTCGCGGGCATCGCGGGTACATTTATGGCCGGCCGCGACGCGACCGACGCGATTTCCATGTTTAACATGGGTTTCAATGGGAAATCGCGGGCATCGCGTCGGTCGCGTCGCGGCCATACATAAATGTACCCGCGATGCCCGCGATGGGCGCCGTGATAGGTAAAGAGTACCAAAAATAGTACACAAAACACACTGACACACTTTTAAAATAAAACTTTAATACATACAAAGCCCACACATACTGATACTTACCTATCTTCTTTCCGTAGGTAGCCCTGGTCCTGTGTCGTCGTCTTCTGGTCCTGTGTCGTCTTCTGCCTCCATGTCAACCGTCGCTGTCGCCGTTGCCGTCCGGATCCGACGAAATCCATTTGGGAAGCTGTGGAAGGAAACCATACTCACCTGTCCCAGCGCGACGTAGTCCAGTTAAGTGTCTTGGCAAAAAAACAAACCGACACCCCGAAACCAGCCGGACAGAGAGCCGCACGGTACTCTGTGTACATCGTGTGGCTCCGCCTCCCGAATGCCGCTATTGGCCGCCTTGCGGCCTAGCGGCCAATCAGGAGCCGCTAGGCTGCAAGGCGGCCAATAGCGGCATTCGGGAGGCGGAGCCGCGCGATGTAAACAAACACTGTGCGACTCTCTGTCCGGCTGGTTTCGGGGTGTTCGGTTTGTTTTTTTGCCAAGACACTTACCTGGAGCAGTAACTTCTGCTAATTACTCCTTTACTGCACAGGTGGTGGGAGGGAGAACACTGACGTGTGGAAGGGGGCACTGAGCTGAATGAAGGGTCCCTTGTAAAAGACTACCAGGGAGGTAGGGGGTGTTTTCTACGCAGTGGAGGGTTGGATAATGGAGTGGGCTTAATATGCATCATTTTCCGGTGGAAGGGCAGCTTGTTTGACTGCAGATATCTCCATTATCTGGAAATAGTTTTTCTTAGCCTTCAATAGGCCTCACAACTTTCAGGAGGTGCTGGGAACTTGGGGATCAGAGATCAGGAGCCACCGCAATCCATTGACATATATATAAAACTGTATACCAGACGTTTGGAGCTGGAGCAGGGACCGGCTGCTGGAAGGCTGATATCTCTGGTTTTGGGCATGATAGAGACAAGCCGATACTTTCCACAGAAAGGGGAGAGTCCCAGCTTTTGGAATATACTCAGAAAAACTCTAAGTCAGAGAGAATCCAAGCAATATGACTGGGAAGTGCAATTAACAGGTCAGATGTGGACTGCTACTTTGAAGTTGGATATCTCCAGTTCCCCATGGCCGATTTTCAAAATTCTGGTATACCTAGAAAAAGGGGATCCTCAGCTATCAGCATAGGATCCTTATACACCTGGGGCCCCTGGGCAAGTGCCCAGTAAGCCCATACGAAAAGACAGCCCTGCATTCTGCAATGCAATATTGTGTGGTAATATCATGCAGAGATTGCATTGTAGACTGTATGCTATCAGTGATATAATGTAGATGGTGGACACACTCACATGGTATTGGCCACATCTACATAGCTCTGGTCACAGGTGCTCTGCTTCTCGCATTAGGCCTTTAATCATTTCTTTACTCACGCCCATGTGGTCCTTAGTCCAGACTTGAGCACTGTTAGTTACACCAGAGGCCATACCGCCATTTTGTAGAAATGTAAGTTCAGTTCTGCACATACAGAGACTACATATACTATAGTGACACAAACATTACTACAATTAATTGTGAAGCTGTGTTATTTCCCCCCCCTAATAATACATAATCATAATCATTAAATGTTTTTATAGAATTACCTGTGAAAATCTGCCTTTGCATGGTGTTTTTGTAAAATATAATACAACTTGTTAGACCTTCCTGGCCCCACCTAAAAATCTTTACTAGTGGAGATCATGACGGTTTGCATGTTGCTAACTGGTGCCAAGTAGAACAGAGATAATATTTTGTATTTCCTCAAACAAATGACATCCCAAAGTACTCACAGACTGGTGTAAGCTGGTTTTTACACACCTTATCTCTCGCAAACACCAGGTCATTGTTTGCCAACGTCTTTAGCCACCAAACTAGGCTTGTTTGTGATAATAAAGCTATTGTTTGATTTTAAAGATGTCACACCCATGAAATAGTTACCTGGAAATATATATATTATGCCGCATATTATTTATCACAAAAATTTCTTTTAATGTAATGGGTACTTCGGCCGCAAATCGCATGCAAAAATCGGATGCGATTTAGCGGCTGATTTTCAGACGATTTTCAGCGTTTTCCGTCCGATTTGCATGCTATTCCATCATTGCACACCCCCACTATCCAAGTCAGCCTGATGAGTGGCGAGTAGACGTGGTACGCATCCTCCCGACCTGTTCATACCCCCACTATCCATGTCCGAAGCGTGGCGAGCACAGCGAGCCCCCCGAGGGGACGCGCAACATGATCCCGAAGCGTGGCGAGCGCAGCAAGCGTCCGCTCGCGGGGCTCGCTTTACTTGTCACGCTTCGGAATCGTTTTCCGCGTCCCCTCACTGCGCTCGCCACGCTTTATAAAATCAACTCCACACAGACGTGGATAGTGGGGTTATGAACAGGTTGGGAGGACGCGTACCGCGTGCACTCGCCGCGCTTCGTGCTGACTTGGATAGTGGGGTGTGCAAGGATGGAATAGCATGCAAATCGCCAGGGAATGGCCGAAAATCAGCCGAAAAACGGCCGCTAAATCGCATTGCGGATCGAATCGGCCGCAAATCAGCCGCTAAATCGGACGCTAAATTGTATGCGATATCATATGCGATTTACATTAAATCGGCCGCCGTGATAATACACAAGTACCATGTATTGTTTTAACCTGCAGGTGGTCAAAAATGAATGTTAAAAAATTAACTGGTTGTGATCAATCAATAAAAAAGTAAAAGAATAGTATTAAAAATAATGTCGAGCAATCAGCACCAACTACAGGGGTAGGCCACCTGCCAGCTTAGGTGTCTATATCCACAAAAAAAAAAAAAAAAAAAAAAAAAAAATAATAATAATAATACCCCTAAAAGGACTCAAAGCACTTAACATGTAGAAATAACATGATGCAGAGGTTTACATTTCAAAGTACAGAAATGAAAAGCATACTGTAATAAAACATAAAAAACATTTTGCAACATCACTTAAAGGATTATTCATTTTGCCCACAAAGGATTCTGGTGAGGCAGTTATGCAAATATTGGCAATAAGAGATTTTCACACAACTGCAGGGGAACCTGAATTAGGCCCAATTGCACTTAAAATACATACCAATAGCCTGTAAAAAAAATTTGTTTTTCTTTTAATAGACGTTAGTGTTAAATTGATCAAATGTGTACATTGAAAACAAATAAATTGTTGGATCCTCATCCTTAGAATGTAAGAACTACACTGCAACAATGTTGGATGTGAACTCTGTTGCTTCATAGTTTCATTTCCAAGCAGCAGAGGCGTAACTAAGACTCTGTGGGCCCCATAGCAAAATGTTGAACGGGGCCCCCCCTACTTAAAATGTCTTTACAGGACTCTGTTTCAGCAATTTTGGCTAAGCCCCGAGAGATGGCTAACTACATCCTGCCAGCCCCGGGAGCCGCAGCCATATACAAAGTATAGCAAAAATATTATTTCCTGCACTGTCTATTTGGCAGGGCAATAGCGATGCTGCTGGGCTGCGTATCACTATCGCCCGCTGTGTACACATGGGGCGATTCAGGGAAACCTTCCAAGCGATTTTAACAATGTAGTTATAATCGCTTGGAAGAATCACCTCATGTGTACACCCCTTTAGGGTGGGGGCATTGTAGTGAGGAGCAAGATATAGAAAGGGAGGTGTGAGGGAGAATGGCAGTGAGAGAGGGGAGCAAGAGAGTGAGAGAATGTAAGGGGGGAGACAAGGGGCAGAATGTAATGTCTCCCAAGTTCAGCGACTGTGCGGGATGCCGGCCAAACTCGGACTCTTTTTATAGAGGCAATCACAAGGCATGGTTTTTACCTTGTGAGTATTTGCTGGTATCCTGCTCGTCTGCCGAATTCTAGTGGCATTACATTCTGCCCAGGGAGAGAGAGAAGGTGTCAGGAAAAGAAAGGGGGTAGTGCCAGGTTGAGGGGGGGATAGGAGGTGGGGAGGAGAGACATAAGGAATAAGAGACTAGGGGCATAGAGAAGGAGGGGGAGTGAGAAAGAGGGGGCAAGAGAAAAAAAGAATGCATGGGACTGAGAAAAAGGAAGAAGAGAGGGGGAGGGTAAAGACACAGGGGAGCGTGAGAGAAGGGGAGACGGAAAGAGAGGGAGAAGGGGAGATGGAAAGAGGGAGAAGGGAATACGGAAAGAGAGGGAGAAGGGGAGACGGAAAGAGAGGGAGAAGGGGAGACTGAATGAGGGAGAGAGAGAAGGGGAGACGCAGAGAGAGAGAGATGGAGAAAAGGGGGGACGGAGAAAGACGGAGGGGGAGAGGGCGAGACGGAGAGAGGGAAAGAGACAGAGGGGGAGAGGGAAAGAGGGAGGGAGAGACTGAGAGAGAGACGGAGGGGGAGTGGGGGAGATGGAGAGAGGGAAAGGGAGAGGGAGGGGGAGAGAACGGGAAAGAGAGAGAGGGGGAGAAAGGGAAAGAGAGAGAGAGGGAAAGAGAGGGAGACGGAGAGGGAGAGAGGGAAAGAGAGAGGGAGACGGAGATGGAGAGAGGGAAAGAGAGAGGGAGACGGAGATGGAGAGAGGGAAAGATAGAGGGAGGGGGAGACGGAGAGGGAAAGAGAGGGAAAGAGAGAGGGAAAGAGAAGGGGAGATGAAGAGAGGGAAAGAGAGAGAAAAAAAAGGGAGAGAGAAGGGGAGACAGTGGCAACAATTTACATCTCATAATCCCATACCATAATCCAATCCCTGTTCCAGTAAATTAAAGGAGGCAGAGGGGGTGAGAGAGGGAGAGAGGGGGGTCACTTATACCTTGCTCTGCTCCCTCCCCTCCCACTTTCCCTTTACCTCCAGCAGTGTCGGGTCTCCAGGGACAGGTCTCCCATCAGATCTCCATGGCTTCCCCTCGCGCCGGGTATCCAGGGTGAGGCCTCCCCTTCCACCGGATCTCTGGGGACAGGCCTCACATCAGGTGTATAGGTGCCGGGCCTCCTGTCTGCCGTGCCCGGGCTCCAGGGGTTAGCTTTGCGCGGATGTAGCGTCGCACGTCGACGCACATCAGTGTCATCACAGCGCTACTGCGCGCGCGGGCAGCAGTTCAGGTTTAATTTAGTTTACACGCCGGGGCTGGTCACTAGGTTGTGATGTGAGCCCCGGCATCAGGCAGAACCACCAGATAGGGAGTAGGAAAGGGGAGAGCCTGGATCAACTGGCCTCCTCCCCCTTCATTGTAACGTGCGTTGCACTGTGCAGCCCGCCACCTCCTCTGTCTAGGTCAGCAGTAGTCAGAAGTGAACAAATTCAAGAGGGTGCAGGGGGCTTGCTGGGTCCTCGGGCCCCCCCAACCCGCTGGGCCCCGTAGCAGCTGCACCCCCTGCACCCTCTATAGTTACGCCACTGCCAAGCAGTGCTGGATGTCTGAAGGCCTATCAATTGTAATGTCTCTCAGTATACTAGAAGGCACTGGCAAATGTTGTACCTCTCCTGAAGGAGGATTACAGGTTTGTTTTTAGTAAATTGAATCATTCTTGAGGTTGGTTCCAGATGATAGATCTTTCTACAGTGTCTAGATACACAGTCAGTAGGTCTACCCCAAAAGGTCAACATGCAGTAGTTCTATAGGGTCAAAATTTTCACATGACAAAAAGGTAGACACAATTCTGTGTTGGGAGCGGGGGAAGGGGGGTGGTTTAGGTGGTATTGTTGTAGTGTAGTTGGGAGGGGAGATTTACTGGGGATGCAGTTATTTTATTAGAGATGCACATTTTTTTGATTGGCTATCTTCTGTCATATGTTTTGGATAGCCAATAAGCCAATAACATCTGAGTAAATCCGGGGAAAACCAAAACCAAACATCTCAAAATATGAACATATACAGGGTGGTAGTTACTTTTTATATTCTGTTATGTTTTGGAGATTATTTATTACCAGTTTCTTATATAGCGCACACATATTCCGCAGCGCTTTACAGAGAATATTTGAACATTCACATCAGTCCCTGCCCCAGTGGAGCTTACAATCTATATTCCCTACCACATGTACACGCACACACAGACATTCTAGGGTTAATTTTGTTGGAAGCCAATTAACCTACCAGAATATTTTTGAATTGTGGGAGGAAAGCGGAGTACCCGTAGTAAACCCACGCAAGCACGGGGAGAATATACAAACTCCGCACAGTTAGAGCCATGGTGGGAATCGAACCCATGACCTCAGCGCTGTGAGGCAGTAATGCTAACCATTACACCATCTGTGCTGCCCTATAATAATGGCTTTGACCCTGTATTTGAAAACGTTTTTCAAAAACGGGTCTGCCAGGTAAAACCCCTTTCACACCGCATCTCTTAAACGGTATATTACTGTTTAAGTGCGTTTTTTTGGCACTGGCAGACCCGTTTTTGGAAACTTCCCAAATACAGGGTCAAAGCCAGTCTTTAGCGCCCCCCCCCCCCCCCCCCGCGGGTTAACACACACAACCCCCTCCCCCCCACGGGTTACCACCCCCCCCTGGGACTAACAACCCACCCAATATGTGTTTAAGAACACCACCCCCCGCCCCGCATTGTGTTTAAGAAAACGCCCCCCCCCCCCCCCGTGAAGCCGGTACCTCCTGAGTTTGCAGATGATCCCGGCAGCCGCAGTACTGTATGGACGGCTGGCTGCGCTTATGAAAAAAAGGGACTTACTGAAAATGGCTGCCCCATAGGAAAACCCATTTAAAAAAACTGTCTTTCATATGGGGGCAGCCATTTTCCGAAAGTCACTTTTCTTATAAGTGGCTGCCCCCATGAAAGTTTTTTTAAATGGGTTTTCCTATGGGGCAGCCATTTTCAGAAAGTCCCTTTTTTTTCATAAAAGCAGCCAGCCGTCCATACAGTACTGCGGCTGCCGGGATCATCTGAACTCAGGAGGTACCGGCTTCACGGGGGGTTTTCTTAAACACAATGTGGGGGGGGGTCGGGGATGTTAACCCGCGCGGGGGGGGGGGGCGGCGGCGTCGGGCTCCAGTGCAATGAATATTTAATGAGCTCATTAAATATTCACTGTGCTGAATTTAGGACCCAGCTTATTGGCTGGGTCCTAAATACCGTTTCAGACCCCGATTTTGATACCAAAATACCGGGTCTGAAACGGGTAGGACCCTCCATTTTAACGGCTTTTGTAAAACGGTTAAGTGGTCCTGCACCTTTTCTGACCGCACAGATTACCGTTTTAAAACGGTAAAAAATCGGCAACATACCGGTTTTTAAGTGCAGTCTGAAAGGGGCATTAACTCTGCTTTACACCTCCCACCCTATCCCTCTTCCAATCCTGATACATAGGTCATCAAAATCTGGCTACAAAGCATTATTTTCTCTTAACATTTGTTCTATTATTTACTGTCTTGACTACTGTAACCTATTCCTATATACTGTAGCATTACCCTCATTTAATCAATCAAAAATTATATGGCAAAGCTGAGCTACCTTATTTGCTGCTGCTCATCTGAAAATACATTTACTAATACACAGTGGCCCCCAGAATCCAGTTCAATTGTTCTCCCTTACCTGCAAATGCCATCAAAATTTGATCCTAACATACATCTCATATCTCATATGTCATGGCTGATTTTGAGGCATGTATTCAGCTGCAATCATGCATGTAGAATAGCATGGCACCAGCATCGCTATTGCAGTGGCCAGCCTGTGTAGCCATAGATCAACCCTAAGAGTCAATAAACTTCTCATGACTCAAATGTGTTAATTACAGTAGTCATACCTGTAATTTGGAAGATGGAGAAAAAGAGAGTGAAAAGCACCCATAATCTAGTGAATGTTTTGTAAACCCTTTTGCTTGGTATATGGAATACTGGTGTGCAGTAAATGTGCTACAGGTTAATATTTTATGTGACTGAATCAGCCAGTAAAAAACAGTAAAATGTTTCCTTTCTGGGTGGAGGCTATAAATGTAAATAGTTAAACGTTTCTAGAATCTTCCATTTGGGATTACAGCTACAGTAAGTCAGCACCTTGCTTGGAATGTACTAAAAGGTAAGACCACATAAAACAAGAAAATATCTGGGTCTAATAATGTAAACACAATGTGTTGTATAATTGTTATTGTATATGTGGACAAAAGAATGATAAATTACAGTATATCAAAAGAAAAAGATTGTTCAATTTCATACATTCCCTACCAAATCTAGTGACTAAAACAAAGGAAAAACAATTAAAAAAATGTAGTCTACAATGTTTTCCTAAATTGTTGAGTTGAAATTAATCACCTACATTAACATAAGGCCCTGGATTGAGCTTTCTTCATATAATATGTATAAATAAAATCTGTATTGTTTGCATTGCTTGTTTTTTTTTTGCACTAATATTTAAGTTTGAATGGATTTCTTTTGTTTTTGATTTAATGTATTTTTTTTTCATTCTTTATCCCTATCTTTTGTTAAATTGAAAAAGTGAGTGTACTTCTATATTGGATACCTAGCTGTTCGTAACATTAAGCATTCACCTATCTCAAGATAAAATAAATTTGAAACATGAATTTATTTACAAAAATGTACGGCTAAATTCTTGTATGCACATCTTATTAAACAAGTATTTATTATTTTTAAACTATTTTATATTATTTAACTAATTTGGATCAATAGTTTTTAATTATTTGGACATATATTAATATTTGTAGGCATGCAATTTTTTTGTATATTTATGATACAATTTAATCTACAAATTAGATTATATACCATTATACATTAATTTTAGCTACCATACATTACATCTGGATAATTTGTATTCTTCTTTAACATAAAGCTACAGAAAAAAATGTCATTGGCACAGTATAGTAGATATAAATGCTCCTCTAGACTAATTAATATCCAACCACAGGTTAAAGCCAAACTCTCTAGCTTAACTTTTCTTTATTTGCGTAGAAAGCATCTTAATTTTAGCCATTACAAAAAATAGTCAGATCTTTTATTCTTTCTTATGAATGATTTCAAA
>NC_139218.1:133857024-133939524 GCF_055691185.1 Crinia signifera | reverse complement strand
CAAACTGTTTTGCTCTGGGATCACATCAGACAATAAAAGCTATTACAGGGCCCAGCAATTTACCATAGAATGCTCATCTCACATGTATGGTCAACAAAGACACAAAACAGAAATGAAGTGACCGCTAACGTTCACACTTAGGGCCTGATTCAAACCTGCCCATTAGGCTGCGTATAGTTGCTGTCTAGTGAGTATGTAAATGGCCCTCGTTGAGCGAATCCACGCTTGCATGCGGCCGCAATGAGGAAAAATCATTTGATGGTCGCTCTAATGATTTATTTCTCACATCATAGATAAAAGTAAGTCTATACTTACTTTGTTCTGGGAGGGAGATGGTTCAAGCAGGCATGGACACGCCTGCGTTCTGACAGGCCTACCCACCATTTCTATGGGCATGCCTGTGTGTACCCCATCAACCTCCCCTTGCCCGTCCATCAGTGAGTGAACACCCCGGTGGGTGTGAAAGTCGCCGGAGGCATTTGCTCCGGGGGCTTACACATGCTCATATTTGCGCATACATTGCCCCACCAAAGATCAGGGTAGCAAATTCGCCCCCTTAATTTACACTATTGCAGAGATGAGCTCCTTTCAGAGTCCCTGTCCTGTATGATATATATATATATATATCAACAATACAATATCACTAGGTACTTGCGCTGGATATGGGGCGGTCGCTATTAACACTAGATCCCCTACTAGAGGGATCCACACAATCCAATACACAACCCAATAGTGTTATTAAGCGCCCATATACAACTCATCAATACAATTTGTTATGTCTTTCCACTCAATGTAGAATTAACATCAACCAGGACTTCTTTCAAATATAAAACATTTATTAAAAATTATATATAAAAAGGTAATACACTTGGAGTTGGAAGAATTTTCTTGGAATAGGGATCAAACCAAGAATATATATATATATATATATATATATATATATATATATATATATATATATATATATATATATATATATATATATGATACAGGATTGTCTGGCCCACCTCTTACTTGATTGCTGTGTGTGTCTTAACACAAGTATTTACAATCATCTGGAGACTGTGCAGCACTCCATCAAAAACAGACACTTTAAATAACAGATTTAATTGTAATTGACATTCAAACGTTGCCTTGCTATTAAAGTATCTATTTTTGATGGAGTGCCACACATTCTACAAATGATTATATATATTTGAGAGGAGGTGATCGGGCCAAGAGACTTCTCCAATTAGAGAGCCGCTGGATATACAACCTTGATACAATGTGGCCAAGAGGTCTCAATGAACAGTGGTCCCTTAACATGTTTCTCTGACCCGTTCTTTGTAGTTTTGCATTTATTGTATTTGTCTTTTCTTTTGTTTATTTTCGTGATTTAGTAATCTTTATTGATAGATGCCATGCGATATATCTACTATGGAAAAGTATGGTGATTGGACTCTGCTGGTCCAGACATATGGAAATGTCCACTTACACGCGTGATGTAATGTTTTTGACACTGTTTGTTTTGTACACACAGGATTAGCCGGCGGCGAGGCAGAGCGGGGGTTGCCAGGCAACCAACGAAGCTTTCACGCTGAGGACGTTCACTGTGAACGTCACGACACCCGGAAGCACGTTGAGGCTCAGTGGTCGCCCGCCCAGCTGCACACGCAGGCGGATCTGGTGCTGGTTCTTCTATTTAGGTAAGCTTATTTCTTTGTCACTCTATGTTGTCTCTGATTTGATAAAGGACTGATACTCCGAAACGTTATCTTAAACTCTAAACCTGACTGGTTGTGAATTTCATTGAGGAATCCGTGCGAGTGCCGCTACCTCCTGTCTATCCATTTCCCTCCCGGCGGATGCACCCCGGTAACTGCCTTTTTGGAAACGGTGTGCCGGTCCTTGTGCATAGATGTTTACAGACCTCCCTGCTGCAGAGAGTTCTTTGGACCTGGCTACCCGTCGCCTATATTGACTATCTAATAGTCAGGATCAGATCTAACATAAAACAAGACTGGTGCCGCCGCTGTTTAACCCATTCCAGGGTGCAAGTGCTACAGCGGCTGATTTTACCCCACCTGGGTGATTCATTTCTTGCCTGGACTTTGCCTTCAGCTGCATTATATCATGGCCTCAGGCAGTGATGGATTCAACCCCACGGTGTACCCGTTGGGGGAACGTTTACGTTTTTCTGAGGATGAATCCACTGCCGTCCTCTTTAAAGAGAGGTTAGCTGAAGCAGCAGAAGCCCTCACCACAGAGGACATTTACAATAATTTATTCAAACTCAAAAAGCGGGAAACAGAATTTCTGCTTCATGGTATCACACTCTCGGAATACTACCGAGAAAAGAAGATTCCGAGAGGCTTCAGAATAAAGAACGTGCCAACGATCGGGCGCTATAACAACGTATTCTGTCGTAGATGGGTAGCGGTATTAAATACCTGCTCATTCGATCTAATCACCCTGGTGATCGAAGAATCTGCCCGGGAAATGGAGGAAGCCAGGAAGAAAATTGAGGAATACGAGACATTGCATAAAGATCAACTCAATGCCGACACAACCACCAACTGGTTCCAGAAGTTGACAACTTATATTGCAGTTTTCAAGAAGGAACTGGTGGCCTTTAAGAGGAACAAATTTGACCGGGTGAACCGCGACTATACTGAACATGCGGTATACCAGTGGACGTCGGGTTCTACTAGAGCCTTTAGGAGGAACACCAGACCAAGGAGAAGATACAACAAGGGTGGCCAAGACACTGAGTCCAGCAACGACTCTGCCTCCTCGACTACTGACAATCGCAACAAACGTCAGAACCAAAAAAACGGGCAGCGCCCCCCTTCTGGAGTTCGGACCAGAGCGGGGCGAGAAAGAGATTCCGACCCTCTCGTAGAGGAGGAAAAGGACGGAGGTGCCAAGTCAAAGAATCGCCAGAAGAAACCTTAATCTTCAATATATCACATCGCACCTTAACAGAAGCAGAGATTAAGGTTTTAAACCGGGGGTTGTCATATGTGCCGACACACAAGTTTGACGACTTCCAATGGAAGGTGGATCTGAATAGACTTAACAGAAACTTGAAGTTGAAAGATTTCTTCAAGAATGAAAACACCAACCAACTGTCTACTCACACCCCTGACCCATTTAAACGCAAATCTAAATGGGACCCACCATCGTCTAATCTCTCCATTCAAAGCTTTATCAAAGTCCTTGATGTTAATGTGAACATGGCGAATAAACACAGAAATGCCAATAAGAACACCACCGTCCAGTCCAATCTTCCGAAAGATGAGTGGCTTGCCCTTAAACAACTCAACAAGTATGATGATGTCATGATCCTCCCCGCCGACAAGGGTGGGGGGATAGTAGTCTGGGATATTGACATGTACAAGGCTGAAATTTATTCCCAACTTGCCAACCCACATGTGTATGAAACCCTCTATGGTGACCCCACGACCCTATATAAAAAAGAATTGGATCTTTTGCTCCAACAGGCAGCTACTGCAGGCTGGATCAAGGAGACCACCAGAGAATTTCTGACGACAGAATACCCGAAAGTACCCCTGATGTACTGTCTTCCAAAAGTACATAAGAACCTCCTCAAACCCCCGGGAAGACCCATAATCTCGGCGAGAGACTCATTATTCAGCCCAGTATCCACGTTCTTAGACCACCTACTACAACCTTGCATCCAGCGGCTACCGACGTATCTACAAGATACTACCTCTTTGCTCATCAAACTCAGAGATTTTGGCCCCACGATCCCCAATATGTGGCTGTGCTCTCTTGACATTACAAGTCTGTATACCAGCATCCCCCACGAAGAGGGGATTGCTGCGACCAGAGCCATCCTTACCCATGATACCTTATACACTGGACCACCCATCGAATTTTTTGCCCAATTGCTTCGACTAACACTTACACGCAATTTCTTTATCTTCGAGAAAAGATTTGTGTTACAAAAAACCGGGTGTGCGATGGGTTCCCCGGTCGCACCGTCCTTCGCAAACGCCTACATGTATGAAACAGAAAAAATGTTGTTCCTAGAGACTCCATCGATGGACAACATCGCTTTGTACACAAGGTACATCGATGATATCCTGCTGTTCTGGACAGGCTCTAGAGATGATTTTGAGGATATGATGCAAAAGATCAATGCCCTTGATCATCCAATAAAATTCACTTACAACATGAGTCAATCGATGATTCAATACCTTGACGTGCTAATTGAGATTTCTGGCGACTCCTTAGTGAGCTCTATTTATTCCAAACCCACCGACAGGAATACCCTGCTCGATGCCCGTAGCCACCATCCACCTGCCCTAAAAAGAGGCTTGCCTTTATCCCAATACATCAGGGTAAAGCGCATTACCAGTGATGCTGATCAATTGGCTACCCACATGGACAAAATGACAGACAAATTTCTTAAGAGAAATTACTCCCCTAGAATCCTGGAATGTGCCAGATCCAAAGTGGAGTCAATGGCTAGAGAAGACCTTCTCTCTCGCAGGGTTAAAAAAGATCCCTCCAAAGACAATAGAATAGGGTGGGTTAGGGACTTTACCGATGCTGACCAGATTGTCTCGTCTGAATCCCGGTCCCTGTGGCCTGTGGTACAACAGGACAGAAGCCTTACATCCTTGAAGAACAAAAATCTCATGCCGTGCTACAAAAGAGGGCGCAATATCCGCGAATGGGTTGTACGCACAGATCTTTCCACTCGAATCTCCCCCAACACCAAAAGTAGGGTGGGTGGGTGCTACAGGTGCACAGGATGCATTACTTGCAGCGGTCTCTCCAACACCAAGGTTTTTTATCACCCCTTCTTAGGGACTAAATTCTCCATCAAATACCCCTTGACGTGCACTAGCACCTTCATCGTCTACCTTATCAAATGCCCATGTGGCAAATGTTATGTTGGCAAAACTGTAAGGACCTTACGGGAAAGGATTGCCAATCACAGGACAGCAATTAGAGCAGCCATCAAGAAACAAGAACATGACCAACCAGTGGCGCGCCATTTCATGCTGGCCAAACATCCCCTCTCTAGTCTGAGATATACCATTATCGATCAGGTGCCCTATAGTTTGAGAGGAGGTGATCGGGCCAAGAGACTTCTCCAATTAGAGAGCCGCTGGATATACAACCTTGATACAATGTGGCCAAGAGGTCTCAATGAACAGTGGTCCCTTAACATGTTTCTCTGACCCGTTCTTTGTAGTTTTGCATTTATTGTATTTGTCTTTTCTTTTGTTTATTTTCGTGATTTAGTAATCTTTATTGATAGATGCCATGCGATATATCTACTATGGAAAAGTATGGTGATTGGACTCTGCTGGTCCAGACATATGGAAATGTCCACTTACACGCGTGATGTAATGTTTTTGACACTGTTTGTTTTGTACACACAGGATTAGCCGGCGGCGAGGCAGAGCGGGGGTTGCCAGGCAACCAACGAAGCTTTCACGCTGAGGACGTTCACTGTGAACGTCACGACACCCGGAAGCACGTTGAGGCTCAGTGGACGCCCGCCCAGCTGCACACGCAGGCGGATCTGGTGCTGGTTCTTCTATTTAGGTAAGCTTATTTCTTTGTCACTCTATGTTGTCTCTGATTTGATAAAGGACTGATACTCCGAAACGTTATCTTAAACTCTAAACCTGACTGGTTGTGAATTTCATTGTGGAATCCGTGCGAGTGCCGCTACCTCCTGTCTATATATATATATATATATATGATACAGGATTGTCTGGCCCACCTCTTACTTGATTGCTGTGTGTGTCTTAACACAAGTATTTACAATCATCTGGAGACTGTGCAGCACTCCATCAAAAACAGACACTTTAAATAACAGATTTAATTGTAATTGACATTCAAACGTTGCCTTGCTATTAAAGTATCTATTTTTGATGGAGTGCCACACATTCTACAAATGATTATATATATATATATATATAGCGTATTTGTAGTGATCGGCACTGCCAAGCGTTTGCAAATTGAGAAGGTGCCCGGGTGCCTGCCTTTGTGGGATAACACAATATATATCGAGAGCATAGGAGGCACTCCTGGGACTTGCTGCAAAAAAAAGACACATACACAGTGGTCTGGGGCAACGTTTTGGTCACTCTAATGACCTTTTTCAAGCTCAAGCTTGAAAAGGGTCTTTAAAGTGACCAAAACGTTGCCCCAGACCGCTGTGTCTGTGTCTTTTTTTGCAGCAAGTCCCAGGAGTGCCTCCTATGCTCTCTATATATATACTTGGGTTGTTCAGACCGGCACTCTCCCCAATTAGTAGAATCCACGTGGGTGCCTTCTGGTAGCAAGTTTTCAAGGTTAACAGTGCAACCTGTTAACCTTAAAAACGGGGAGCACATACCCCGAAACGTCGGTATTAAACTTTTTGCACCTTTAAAATTGTGGAGTGCCGCTGCCTGTTTGTATTGGATGATATATATATATATATATATATATATATATATATATATATATATATATATATATATATATAAAACCAAAAACAACAGCCAGCAACATAGAAAATTATTTATAGGTAATCAGGCAAAACCGAAAAAAGTGCAAAAAGTAAGACTTAGAGGAGACTGATGGAAAAGAAAAAAAACAAGGTACTTAACAGGCCTTTGGAATATAAATCAGCACATCACAGTCCTCCTCTGTAGTGGTCATGGCACAACAACTGTTTCGGTACTATTCACTCCTTAGTCATGGGCCTCCTCTTGCTTTTTTGCACTTTTTGTCAGTTTTGCACTTTATATGCCTGATTACCTATTTAATTTCTATGGATGGTGCAGTGAATGACAAGGAAAGGCAGTAAATGGCAGTGAGAGGCAGATGGTGGCAGTGGGAGAGAAGCCTCAGGACATGGGAGTGCCTCTTGCTGCCAATTATGTGATTCCAATGGATATCTGCATGTAGATGAGTGAGCCAGGAGTGTACCCTGCTTGTGGCAGTTGCAGAAGTAGCTGCTGCTGGGCAGGCCAGGAGAGAAGGAAGACGGATGGGGGCAAAGCTGCCTGATGACTCCTCAGATCTCATAGCCAGTGATGCAAGCAGTCTGAAGTAACAGACAATTCAAATGATTTTTCAAACTCCTTGAATCACAGAGGACATCAGCCTGACAGTCAGTAACATCAACTAGAAACCCCATGCTGAGTCGGCGCCGACCCACTTTGGGATCAATACCTGCAGCTTAAGAAAAGCTGAAGTAGGGAATTGTCTTTACCAACACGTCAATGCTTTATTTACATTCACATTTTTGTCAGGGTGCATTTTTTGAGTGCAGAGAGCCTGGAGCAGCTGAAAGCCCAGGGATATTACAAATAAATGTTTGAGGTTACATTGTGGTGTTACAACTGCACCAATTGAAAGGATTAGGTACTGTAACATAGGGAACATGCATTTTATCCAATTCTTAACATTGGATAAACCTTGGAATCCTATCAGCTTTGCCAGAAAAAAGCTCAGTTCCTACTCTGCTGTGCCATCTCCACCAGGATAATACCACTGACATCCACTCTGCCCACCAGAGTGTACTGACTGGTAGACAATCCTCACCACATTGGTAGATGGCTCATTGGCCAAGTGGATAGTATTAGCAGGAAACAGAACGCCCCAAAGTATATTTTGACCAATTGGACTGACCAATTCCATATATGGGCAGATAACGATCCAATGCGTATATCCGACGGTTGGTCATCTTGCTCACTGATCCCTTCAACATGCAAAAAGCTGAATGACCTGTCTTGCACGATTCAGCACACATCGCTCCATGTGTAGGCATGCAGAATGATGTGGTAATGATGTGAATATGATTTGCAGTCATTAAATAGCCCACCTGATCCTCTGATCATTTACTCAATCGTTATGTGTGTATGTATGTGTGTGTGTGTGTGTGTGTGTGTGTGTGTGTGTGCGCATGATATTGTTTGGCCAGGATGAATTCTGAATTTCAAAGGAAATTGGGTAAGAGATTGGAATGTGCACCTTAAATCTTCTATCATATGAATGCAGGAAAATGATGTTGCTAAATCCACCTCCAGAAAAGCAAATGTCAGGTACTGAGCCTGTAATTATATACCAGGTATTATATCTTCTAATGCACCAGCTTCTATTTGGAACACAGCTATTGATACTTCTAGGGGCTTTCTGTCTTCACTTAAATGTGTAGTACAAATGTTTCCCCCATCAAAGAAGCAACGGATATGTTATGTACTTTTGTGCCTTTTCCCCACCCCTTCAACATACAGCCTGGGTGACACTTTGTAATTTAAAAACAGGTAAAGGGTGAGAGATATATCCCATGTAGCAACCGGCACAGGGACACTGCTGACTCACTGAGAGTCACATGAGTGGGAGGCTCAACAACAACCCATTGCTGTGCGCTGAGGCGGCCACTCAGAGAGGTGAGAGCTGTGCTGCAGGTAATCGCTGTGTACATGGGATCCAGCGTTGGGGGAGGTTAATAGCAAACGTCGGGAAACCTGTTGGGTGGCTGTGAGGTTCCCTAGAAATAGCAATGGCAAGTGGCAGTGATGGTGTGGACTGTGGGTGAGCCATTTTACAGTTAATCCAGAGGAAATGATGCAGCTGTTTTGCTCCCAGCATACGCGGCCCTGTAGATTCCTCATATTCAGAGCAGCAGCCGGTGAGCCACACAGTCCACAAGGAGAACAGAGCTCCGAATTATTGAAATGTCCTGTTCTAGTACACAGGCCCCAAGATTTATATGGTTTATATACTATTGTATCCTACCCACCGATTTTCTGCTGGACAGTCCCATATTGTTGGACTGTCCCACTGCCACAACAACGTGCAGCTGTTTCCGGTGGTGGGTGGGGGGCAATTGGGAGTCTCTTTGTCTTTCACTGCTCTGCTATTTTAAAGAGACAGAAAGGATTCCTCCCACAATCCAAAAATATACTGGTAGGCTGATTGGCTCCAAACAAATTAACCCTAGAATGTCTGTGTGTGTGTGTACATGTGGTAGGGAATATAGATTGTAAGCTCCACTGGGGCAGGGACTGATGTGACTGTTCAACTATACTCTGTAAAGCGCTGCGGAAGAGACTGTTAAGAAATAAATAAATATAAGGATGGGGGCATGGCCAACAGCTCCAAGAGCGCTAAATTGGAAGGTATGTTATTTTTTTTCATGTAAAGCAGTGGTTCTCAACCTCAGTCCTCAAGTACCCCAACAGTGCATGTTTTCCATGTCTCCACATAGAATCACAAGTGAAATAATTAGCTCCACCTGTGGATCTTTTAAAATATGTCAGTAATGTGTGCACCTGTGCACCTGTGCACCTGCTTGGTGACCAAGAAATTGTGAACTGTTGGGGATACTTAAGGACCAAAGTTGAGAACTCATGTGAGCTAAAAAAAAATGTCACAGTTTGATTAACTAGATTAATTATATAACACAGTGAATTATAACTTTGTTGATTTGCTAATATGTAAAGTAAAATTGTTTCAATGTATAAGAGATTATTATATGGTTTAATTGACTGTGCCTACTAACCAGGGGGGACTGCAGAGGTGGGACTGCATCGCAGTTCAAAATTCAAATAGGGGAGGCACAGCAACTGCCACCAACTGCCATTCCAAACTGACTCACTGGCAGTCGGTGTTTCTCCCCCTCTACCAAAAATTTGCAGGCGGGATTCAATGTCCCGCCTGCCGCGGGATGAGAAGGGGGCGTAAATCTATGAGCTGTGGCCGAGAATCGTGAGCTGCAGACGGGAGTGCATCAATTCCTAGCCATTCTCGGCAGAACAAGCCCAACTGCTTGTGAAGTTGGGCTCGTTCTGCTGCGATCCCCTGTTCAATGCTATCGGGGAAGACAGCATTGAATAGGGCTCTGCAGCCATCTCCCCTGACGGGAAGGGCTGCAGGAGGATTGAATATCCCCCTCTGTCTCAGTTAAATAAACTATAGCTGACATTGTTTTTGTTAAAGTCATTATTTATTTATTACCAGTTATTTATATAGCGCACACATATTCCGCAGCACTTTACAGAGTTTAGTGGTTTAACGTTTTTCTTATTTTATTTGTGTATTACAAGTTGTCATAGTGAAATATACTACTTTGGGCCCGATTCAGACCTGAATGCTGATCTGCAAAGCTGTAGAGGACTGTGAGTAGAGAATCGCCACCCATAGAGAAACAAAACCCTCCCTGCGTAAATTTGGGGGTGAATTGCGAATGGAACACTATTTGCGTTCTACCCTCAAATCCATATGCAATTCACAAACCATCTAATGATTTTTCCAGTCTGTGCAAGTGTGTGTGCAGTAAGTCTGACTCCAACACAACTCTGCGCATAAGACAAGCTAATCAAGGCTGACGCTGATGTCACAGATGCTCCCTTAAATGTTCGTCACATCTGCATTTTTTCTGGCTCAGCAAACTGCAGGTTTCCACCCCCAAAAGCTGGCTTCCTGTCAGTAACCCTCCAGCCGCTTTGTGTTTAATGCAATTTCTGTTGCTATTTCCTCTCACATTTATGCACAATACATAATACGATATGCATGTGCAGTCATTGGAAAATCGCTCAATATGGAAATATGCCTCCTTGATAGCAATGAACAGGACCCGGGTTGCTTGACCCAGGTTGCCCGTTCAGATTGCTCAGCAACCCGGCTCTGACCTGGGTAAAACCCTCCTATTAATCCGGATCTGAATGCCAGGTTGCTGGACCCAGGTTTTTGAAAATGGTGCTTTCACGCCACAAAGAGACCTGGGTCGACCCGGCAAAAACCCTGGTCAGACCCGGGTTATTTGTACGGTGTGAAAGGGGTTATATAATCCAAAAAGTTACAAATATTCTTTAAAAAAGTTTTAAAAGAGTTATGACACATATTACATAACTTTACAAATAGTATACAAAAATTTGACTGATATACATGCCCTTTACTTTTCTTATCTTACCTAGGCTTAGAAAAAGGTACATTTCCCAAACAGCAAGCCATCATGTCTTATTCACCTGCTGGTTCGTGGAACTTCAGAATCATGTTATTCTCAGCTCTGGTTACTACTGTTTACAGTAAGTCTGAAGTTAATAGTAATTACAATAATATGAATGTGTTTTCTAAGTAATTAATATAGCAGCAGCAGCATTATTTAGTATTGAATTAAGTTGCAAGAAATCAAAGTTAATACAGTGAGCTTAGAAGCTTTTCCAATGCAAACATCAAATCCACAGCCTAAACCAAATTATTAACCCTTTGAGTGCTAACGTTGCTGTGAGCGGTCCTCAAAATATCCACTAAAAATGCCAGCATCGCTCACAGCGACTGTTCTGTTAGTATAAATAAATTGCATTTTTTAATGGAAATTTTGAGGATCTCTCGCAGCAACTTTGGCACTCAAGGGGTTAATAAAAAACTTGGCAATTTTCATACCCATTTTGACAAATTCTCTTGGCACTCAAAGGATTAAACTCCTTAAATAAACAGAATAAACTGATGCAAAACTGTAAATGTTATGTTTGTTCTATACACTGTATATGTTAAGGTTACATGAGGTGGACTACTCTGACTGTGCCAAGGTTTTTTACAAGCCATTTAAGTATTTTATAGTTACACAAAATGTGAAAAGCACTTGCATTTACATAATACAGGGTGAGGCAAAAACACCTCCCAGATTGCAAAGGGTGCCGGACAGTTTCCCGACAGTCATTACCCCGACGTCGGGATCCCGACAGTCAAAACCCCGACACTCTGGGTCCTGACGGCCACCATCTATTCTCCCTCGTGGGGGTCCACGACCCCCATAGAGGGAGAATAGAATAGGTAGCGAGTGCAGCGAGCCACCGTGCCCGCAGCGTGGCGATTCCGCAAGGGGCTTTATTGAGCTCGCCCCGCTGTCTGAGTCCGGCCAGTCGGGATCCCAATGTCGGGCTAATGACTGTCGGGATCCCGACTGTCTGGACCATATACCACACCCATTAGAAAGGTTAACAAAAAAGGCATGGTAAATGCTATTCAAGGCTTTAGTACATAAACTAAAAGTGCATGTAATAGTTTACTTTCAATTAGATGAGAGTATGATATTGTTGTTATTGTTGTTTCTTGGTGTATAGCAGCCTTTGGTTCATGAAAGGTTCTTGGTCGATGTTTGTAGACCTCAGCTGTCAGATTGCTCAGTTGTCTGTGTAGAGGCCGTTCCTGAATTATTTTCTGCCATTAGCCAGACAAATGTAAGTGAGCTTCTTCAAAAAATGGCAGCGATAACAGCAGAAATGACATGCTGAGTGATGTGAAGCATCAGAAATCGACTGGACAATATCATATTCAACTTGAAAATAAACTTCCATGCACTTTTAGATTATGTACTAACATTTTGAATGTCAAAGTAAAGTATGTGTAAGTTGGTGAGAAAGAAGTCCGAACTTTTTGCTATGGAAAACTATGCAATCTCATAAGTGCAAAAGCTTATTATTTTATTTTGGTTTCTTATTAGATTTGCCAAGTAGCCGTAAAGATTAAATGGTTGTCCCATTATACACTTCCAATACAAATCCTTGTAATCAGGCTAGATCGCTGTGCACAAATCACATTGTGTATGCCATAGCATTGGTGATGTGCGGTCCCACGCATGACTATCACCAGCTGATATCTTGTGTGCATGCAGTCAAAATCTAGTTAGATCACTTAGCAAGTGAGTTCAAATCTATACGTGTGTACAGAAACAGCCATCGCGATCTACTATTTAAAATAAACTAGACTGCTTAGCACACATCGTGTGTATGGGTGATCTAGACACTGGGAAGTTAAAAAAAAATTGCCTACCCTAAATCACTTAGCACAAAGCACAAATCTCATCGTGTGTATGCCCTGACGATTTTAACTATTCTAGAACACTAGACTGTATACAATATACTCAAAATTGGCTTGCCTGCACAGTCTATATTTTGTTGAGATGCTGATCACACAATGGGGGTGTTTCTGGTTCACACGCAAAGCTGCGATATTCGTGGCTTAGAGTGTGCTTTAAACGCCGCCTGCCACCCGCACAAACACCACCTCCTCTCCATACCGAGTTCCCCCACACACGTACGAATGGATGTTTAGCTTTAACATCCCTTCGTACACGAATCTAAGACACTCTTTGGTGTCTTAGATTTGCGGCTACCTTGTACGGGAAGACGGCAGGCAGCTGACATCCAGTGAAATCAGCTGCCTGCCCCCCGCACCCGCGTCATCGCCAAATTACCATGGGAATGCCCAGCATTTTCATGGGAACCCATGAAACGCTGAGTGTTCCCATGGGCGCAGCCCGTCGCCCCCGCCCGCACTGCAAGGTGTGACTGGGGAAGAAAAAAAGCAATTTGCCATGCCCACTCGCACCAAGCGGCTGCATGTGCAGTCGCTAAACATCACTCCCCTGTGCGTTCACACTGGGGAGCGATCAAATCAGAATGACCTCCAATGTGTATGCGCTTTATGTAAATGAAACTATCCCATATTTTCATTTTTCTAATCCAAGAATCACCTCTATTCTTTGTGTCTATTCTTTGGTCATAAAAAAATGTCTTCCAACAAAGTTGTTGTTTTATACAAGTGATTATTGGATATCCAAAATTATTATAAGCAAAAAAGAAATACGTGTGTTATCTTTTCTCATAGTAAGTTGTTTAGATCACTACAAATTGTTTTGATTATTTCATTGCACAGGTGATTGTACAAAGCCTCAGAATCTTACGCATGCTGTGCTCAAGGAACCTGTTGTTTTGGACTCTTATGTAGAGGGGACTCATTTCACATACTCTTGTATACCAGGGTACCTTAATGTCCCATCCATAAATAATGTCACTGTATGTCAGAAAAACGATACATGGTCAATATCTAAGGATGACTTCTGTATTGGTAAGTATGTTATGGTCAATGAAATGAGAGCTTCCAGGTGTTGCATAACTGTTATATAAAATGCAAAACAATCATTTGGGAGAATGTATATTTATTTAATACCCCTTTTACACCCAAATCCCTGATCCAACCTGGCACTTGGAACACGGATCCAAGCCAGGTTGGATCTGGGATTTGCACCGTTTACACTGCGGTGCCTACCCGTCCAACCTGCGGACACTGCGGTCCGGAGGTTGGCCTTCCCCCAGTGATTTTTTTTTTAAGCATACGTCATTAATAAATGCCACGGTGCATGCAATGAGTATCTGGATGCATGGCATGCTTGGTAAATAATTGTCATTATCCTGGTATCCAGGCATGCCACTGTAAAGAAAGGGTGTGCCAGTGGTGCATCCAATGGTGAACCACCATCCCCCCTGTCAATGAATCTACCCCCCACCCCATTCCCCATCCTTCCTGTCACCACACCTGTCACCCATCCTCCCTGACGCTGCTCTGGGGGATCGGGGCCACTCGGGGAGGTTCAGCTACACTCGGATCCCACCCAGGAAACCTGCACCCAAATATCTCCCTGAACATGATGGTCTCCTGGTGGGGTGATACCTGGAAGTTCAATGATCGAAAAGAACAGGTCTCATCAGGAGTGCTATCTTTTGCATTACTTATCGCATATATAAACACATATGTATTATTATGTAGGTGGTAAGTGGCGGGATGCTTAGTACATCCCACTCTGGGATTCAGGAGTGGAATGCTATGGTTCTGCTAAACATTAATGCTGTCACTGGCACCCACTCACACCACCATCCTACCACTGCTGCGTCTCCCCACCATAAGCCCCATCCAGTGTAGCGGTAAAGTGGTTGCCCTATCGGCCGATCCTCACCATGCAACAGCCAAACAAAACCCCAATAAATCAGATTTTTAAACTTGTTTAAAAATCTGATTTGGCAATCCCGTACATAGGAGTAGCCCATACATCAATGATTTATTGTGGCAATCATCTCCAGAACAGAGGACTGCCACACTGTATTGCTGGTGTATGGGTCCCTAGAGCTTTAAATCTATACAGAAAACATGCAACATCTGGAAATTTCCTTAAATTTATTAAAGAGAGCCAACAACACACAATGAAGGTGAGATAATACATGATCATATGTCAGCTCCCAATATAAACTTATTTAAAGACTTGTAAACACTTATTAAATATCAGTTGTGCAATATACTGTAAGGTAATGGGAAAAAAATCTTCAACCTTTACTGAAACATCCATCACTCGAGATGTGTCAGTTAATCATTATTCTTTGTATCAGAGGTTTCCTGCGGCATTCCAGATATTGTTGACAATGGAGAGGTTCAATTTATTGATGTACAGTTTGAATCCACTGCAACATACAAATGTCATGATGGGTGAGTCTTGTAAAATATAATCTTCTAGCAACAGTAAATTTGGTAGTAACCTGTTATTAACCTCTGTGTCCTACAGATATATACTGTTTGGCAATGTCAACAGATATTGTTCAGCTGATGGCAAATGGAATGGAACAGTTCCCTCTTGTAACCGTTAGTAACTTCTTTCTTGAGTTATTATTATTATTATTATTAGTAGTAGTAGTAGTAGTAGTAGTAGTAGTAGTAGTAGTAGTAGTAGTAGTAGAAGCAGTAATTTATAACTGACTTAAGATATAAGATATACATATTTATCTTGTTATGCATAAAAAATCCACTTTACTAATCTTTCCAATAGAGCAACATAAACTTTTCTGCAGGATGGAAAGTAGATATGAGCAAAAATATATATACTTTTTTTTTATTTCAGGAACCTGCCCTGACCCTCCACAGTTAAAATTTGCTACAATTAATACTACAGTTGATAAAAACAATTATTTCCCAGTGTCGTTTTCTATTTCGTACATATGTCTTCCTGGATATGAGAAACAATTATTGAGGCCATCATCTATCAAATGCAAAAGTGATTACAGCTGGTCGGAAATAAAAGAGTTCTGTGATAGTGAGTACAGAATCCAAATAATTACAAACTAGTATTTTGGACCAGGTATTTTGCATTTCACTAGCTATTGTGCTAGTGTATTTTGCTGGGGTTTCCTTTTCCTCTTACGTTTCTCTTCCCCATCTTTCTCTCTGTGTTTCTACCCCATCTCTCTCACCATACATGACCGTTAGGGGGATTTAAAGTTATCTAAAACAGCAACTGATGTTGAAGCTTCTCCTTCTGACCGGCCATTCTTCATTTGAGATGCCACAGCAACCCTTCTCTTAATTACATGTTCTTCACAAACCGCTAAGGTTCGATCAAGTCCTCCAATAGTGCCTTTGATGGCATGTACACACGTTTGACCCCAGTGGCCAGTGATACCAATTTGAATCGAACAGGAGTAAGGGAGGGCAGTGGGAGGATGGCATGCAGGGGGAGGGAGGGGATGCTGCATAGCGCAGTATGGCACGGTCTTCGATCTTCCAGATTGAAGCAGAAATAGACTTGCCTGCCATCATCAGCTTCTACCAGCAATTTAAACTGGGCCTTGTGATGTGATGTCCCATGAGCAGGTTCCAGGACAGGGGTACCTTTTCCTTGTGGGGCATATTGCCTGCATTCTCAGCTTCTCCCAGAAGTTTAAACTGGGACTTTACTTCCAGAGCTGGTAACAGAAACTGTTCCAGGCAATGCCACCCTGCATCTACCCGGGGGCACTGATCTTTCCAAAATGGGGTATCAAGCTTTCGCCAATTATAGACCTCTTGCTGTGCTAATTGGAAACAGTCCTCCAGTTCTCTCAGCAGTATCCCAGGTGTTGCATAGGGACCCCAGGTACAAAACTCTGCACAATACTGGCTGAAGGCATTGCACTCATCATCCCGATAACCACCTCAGGAATCCCAACTATCGCATGGGGTCTCCTAGTCTTACCTGCAGGGGCTGGCTAGTTACTTTTCCTTCAGAGGCTTGAGCCGGATAGCAACAGACACCAAAACTAAATTATGATTTTTTAATTTAAGCTAAAACACTACAATGCTTATGACAAGAAAAAGGTTACAAAGTATATTGATACAAATTAAAGTCACAGGTAAAAACAATTTCAAAGGAAATAAAATAGGAAATAAAAACCCACTGATCCAATTATGCATAGCAGGAGAGAGTGGGATGGAGTGGAATCTCTCCAGGTTATTGGAACATCACAGAGACAGGTTCTAGCCCTGTCCCACTCCACGATAATGAACAATTTTTCCTCTGTGAGTTACGGATTTAAGATCTGAAACTGCACTCACTCACATTCCCCACCTCAGGAATCCCAACTGACGCATGGGGTCTCCTAGTCATACCTGCAGGGGCTGGTTAATTCCTTTGAGGGTGAGCAATTAGCTTTAAACAAAACAAAACACTGACTTATAGCTAGTTGAGGGGATCTGGTTGGTGTAAGAGGGAACCCTGGTGTCAGTAAACACAATCCAGGCCTGGTCCTTATTTCTGATAAGTGTCTCATCCTGGATTCTAGGGAAATTAGATCCCAGCCAGGCTAACACAAATATTACCTTCCTGGGAAGGCATACAGGACCAGCGGCCACTAGGAGGTGCTTCAATCGTGCAGGGGGGGGGGGGGGTACTGCCGGTCATTAGGAGGTGCCGACGTGGATATTGGGGGTATGAAAAGGTTGGGAGGACGCATACTGCGTCCGCTCGCCATGCTTGGGGAAGGGTGGATGGTGGAATAAACAAGGTTGACAGTTGTTACGTCAACTAGTGTCATTGTGAACAGGTTTTTTTTCAATAGAGTAATTTTATTATTTTAAAGAAAGGCATTTACATTTCAAAAAGGAATAATAAACAAAAACATCAAGAATAGTTATCTTATGGATAATTCAATGTTATCATAACAATGAACAATGTTACTGTAAAAAAAAAAAAAATATATATATAAATACACCCAACACAAAAAAAAAAAAATAATAATAATGTATTAAATACATAAATAAATATAATATATACTGTCCCATCCAACCCTGTTCCTTAAAATGAGAAATATCATCAAGAAAGAATATTTTCCTAGTGAAGTCATATAGTTTTGTAACGACTATTTGGCATCAGTGGCTGCAAATTTAAATAGACAGTTGGACATTAGAGCCATTCAGAATGTATCGGCATAAATTGAGTTAATCCATCGATGCCATACTTTATCATATTTAGACAATTTGCCCCTTAACATATATATATATTTTTCATGCTGTAAAGTAGAATTGACCAACATCTTCCATTCTTTAAATAATGGACCTGACTGTGCCATCCAAGTGCGAGCTATACAAACCTTTGCTAGGGCAGTCAGGTTAATGACATACATAGTATCATCCCTATAAAGTAATTCAGCATCCCCTGCACCTAACAAACATACCCTGGGGGTAAGATACTCCGACGGGATTCCTGTGACTATCAAAGCAGTCTTAATTTGTTTCCAAAATTTCTGAACTACAGGGCATACCCATATAAGGTGCCAAAAGCCACAATCCGCCCCTCTACATTTCGGACATTCAGCTGAATCTCTACCACCAAATTTGACCAAGCACTTTGGAGTCAAATATGTTTTATATAATATAAATAATTGAATCTGTTGAGTCCTAATTGAAGAAGTGGCAAGGGATGGAAATTCCCTAGCAGCATCCCATTCCATATCATTAAGGATACCCAGATCTGTCTCCCATCTTTGACGTTGAACCTGCATGGTATCTGTATGATATTCAGATATTAGGAAGGAATAGGCCACAGAAATACTCCTTTTCTCTCTCAAATTTAAAATAAACTTTTTCAAAGGCGATGTAGCAATATTAGGGGGAGAATCTTCAAATTGAGCTTGTAGGGCATTTCTCAGTTGTAGATAATGACAAAAAAGTGTACTTGATAAATTAAATTCCGCCTGTAGTTGTTGGAATGTTTTCAAAATACCAGAATTATATAATTGACCTAATGTCTCAATTCCCCAAGGAGTCCAGACCTTGACACCAGAAATTTTCCTTAATTTTGGTAACCGACGGGAGTGCCAGAGAGGAGTGTCAGGGTCATAATCATAATATTTAAACAAGACTTGAATGTCTCGCCAAATTTTAAGGGCCTGTGTAAGAATAGGGGATCCTCTAATAGAGGTTTCACTACTCAAGAGTAATTGAAGCGGGGTTCTACCAGAAGCAGTATGCTGTATAAATGCCAAAGATAAAGGATCAGGTGATTCATCCTGTAACCATTGTCGAATATGTGTAATTTGCGAAGCGAAGTAATAAAATTTAAAGTGTGGTAAAGCTAGCCCCCCCTCTACTTTTGTTCTAGTTAGATTATCAAGCCTAATTCTTGGACGTTTGTTTGCCCAAATTAAAGAGGAGATCAAGCCATTCAGTTTACGGAAAAAACTAGTAGGAATATACATTGGAGAATGCTGGACCACATATAAAATTTTTGGTTGTACAACCATTTTAATTAGATTCACTCTGCCTGTTACTGTGAACAGGTTTAATAGTGTTTTGCACACTGCACCCCTATACCCAACTAAATTTAGATGCTTTAGCGTCTAAATTTAGGTGCACCCTTCTTAGCAGTTTACATGGAGTCTAAATTTGGACGCTTAAGCATCTAAATTTAGCGTCTACCTTTTGGACACCTCCTTTGTTAGCGGTGTGACGCGCTGTCTATTTCACTATGGAACTACAAGTCCCACAATGACCTGTCAGCGCTACGCTGGTCTGACGCGCGCACTGCTGATAACGTAGAATACAGATGTAAGGGAGCTGGCGAGCTGCCAGAATTCAAATATGCGCTGCGCTGATAACGTAGCTGAGAGAAGTTTGGCAAGCTGCCAAGATTCATATCAAGAGTGTGCGCACGCTGCCGCCGTGAAACTAAACAAGTACCGAAGATTCTTATCCATAATTTATCATGTATTGGGGCATCTGAGGTTCTTGTTGAATTTGAATGCAAAATAACTGTTTTAATTTTGCATTAGTTCAAACCACAGGCTCCTATTTATTACACATGTGAATTTAGTGTTAATTTGCAACTACTGTAAATCTTGTACTGGTACTTGCAGCAACACTAGATGCTCTCATTGATCATCTCTTTGGAGTGTAACCTTCAGAGGTGATTAAATACCTTTGTACATTATACTCTTTATAGCCTTAGTCATTGGGGTCACCTTTGTAGTTGACCCCAATCATGGCCGGACTGGGACCAAAAATCGGCCCTGGCATTTTGAGCACACAGGCCCACCTGGTGTGACCACAGAGGCCCACTTGCTTGTGACGTTCATTCATAATATTGTGGCACGCTGATGGGGCAATGTGGGAACTGGCGAATGTCGAAATATGGTAAAGGGTGGTTCCAGATCTAACTACTGCAGCAGGCGAGAACTTTGCACAGCGAAGTCGCACTGCGAAAAGGGGGTGGGGCCTCATGGAACGGAGGCATGGCACCACAAAAAAGAGGCATTACCCTTTACACATTATGGAACACACTGTAATGCCCATTACAGAATATTACATAATCCATGGTACTTGTTTCCTAGCACGGCGCCCACGATTTTCAATCGTATGGCATCTTATGCATTGTATCCCATCGCATGCCATGTAGCCGCATGTGATGCAATGTGATTTTAAATTGTATAAGCACCCCAATGGGTATTTTCAATGTTAAATGGCCCCCCGTATACGATTTTTTTATTGTATAAGCACCCTAATTGGGTGCTTACAATGTTAAATGCACCCCTACGCCACCCCCACTATGAACGCCAACCCGAAGCGGGCGGCGGTACGCGTCCTCTGGCCTTTTCCAACCTCCAGTATCCACATCGGCGTGGTTTTATATAGTGTGGCGAGCGCAGCGAGCCACCGAGCCCAAAGCGTGGCGGGCGCAGCGAGCCCCACGAGGGAACGTGTATTACTTTACATGTATTCCGCGTCCCCTCGTGGGGCTCCCTGCGCTCGCCACGCTTCACCCATTACACATTATGGAACACACCGTAACGCCCATTGCACATTATGGAACATACCGTAATGCCCATTACACATTATGGAACACACCGTAACGCCCATTGCACATTATGGAACACAATGTAATGTGTTCCATACCGTATGGAACATACTGTAATGCTCATTACACATTATGGAACACACCGTAATGCCCATTGCACATTATGGAACACACCGTAATGCCCATTGCACATTGTGGAACACACCATAACGCCCATTACACATGGAACACCGTAACACCCATTACACATTATGGAACACACTGTAATGCCCATTACACCTTATGGAACACACCGTAATAATGGCCATTACAGAATAATTGTCATCTGTTATGCCCATTACACATTATGACATACACACACAGTAATGCCCATTAAATGTAAGGCTACACAATTCGTTATGCCCACTACATATGGTAGCACACAACGTAAAGCAATGCATGCCCATTAAACATTATGCCTTTGAGAGGGAGGGAGGCTTCTCTGCATTCAAAACGTGCAGGGGTGAGTTAGAGACTAATACCCCTTTCACATAGGCGAATCTAGAAATATGCTAATGGGTGGTCCCAGACTATTGGATTTGCGCGCGGGCAAAAAAAGGGACGTGTCCTCATAGGACCAAGTCACACACCCCCTCCCTCCCAACATTATCTCAACTCATCCACCCATCCCCATACCTCCCCACCCACATGAGTGCAATTCACGTTGTGGAAACATACAGTATACAGTAAGTAAAAAAAATCCAGGGCCAGGAGGGAGGGACAGATTACTGCGTTATTTGAGTTTTTTTAAGGCCAGGGCAGGGCACTGGGCAGGGAACTGGGCACAGGCAGGGCAAGGCAGTTCCCGGAGTCAGGACGGAGTCTCAGGACGGGACAAAGTCTATCAATTCTTGCCGCCGCGTGACCCGGACCCTGCAGTGATGGGTGTTGCACACACGCGCTAGCCGCAGCAGCATGTGGAGGAGGACAAACGGAGGGAACCGCCCAGGGTAGAGTTGCAGTGTGAAAGCTCCAGGGGTGCTTTAACCAGTTTAACAAATACCGGTATTTGTTAAATGGTTACCCGTTTCAGGGCCATTTTTTTGGGCAGTGAAAACGGCTCTACTGTATTTCTATGGCTTGAAACGTGTTCCTTGGGGGATAAATGGGTTGAATGTGTGAATAGTATTACATGCTATTTAAAACAGTTTGCATCTGCAATGTGAAATGGGTTTAGTGGCTCAGACCCATTTTAAATACCGTTTTGAAATACCAGGTCTTAAACGTTTAGGCAATGTGAAAGCAGCATTATGGGGAAGCTTCTGTAACACATCCAGGGAGGGACCCTCATCATCAGTGTTCTGGGAGCAGAGACCCCGACAGAAGCCCCTGCAGTCGGACTCACTCAGGACAAGATCACTGCGCAGGACGCTCACGACTGGCAACAGCACTCTTGCAGCAGGCAGCCCAGGAGGACGGATCCACCCCACGTGATAACGATGACTGGCCCTGCGCCCTCCGTTGCACCTTCTCCCAAAAGTGGGAAATTAAAGCTGTGGTCACGTCGCAGCTCCCCCCCCCCCCCCCCGCATCACTCAGAGGAAGGGGGCGGTGTAGATGTGTGGCAGTCACGTTATGATGCTGCATCATGATATCATTATGCAAATGATGTGGCTGACCAGCGCTCAGCACAGGAGGCGGTGCCAGTGCTGTAAGCACTGAAAAAAATGGATGCACAAAATTGGCCCATTGCCAGAAGGGCCAGATGGCTAGTCGGCACTGCGGTTGACTTTGCTGTCAGGGGTATTAGCCATTTCCCATCACAGGAGCCGATGTTATTCTCAAAACATGGTAATTTATGGTGAGAACCGCACATATACTCCCATGTTATGTTCATAACATGAGTCTATGGAGATGACAACACCCAATCAGGCACAGAGCTCTGCTGGAGTTGGGGGGAGTCCCATTGATGCCAATCACTGGGATTTCCCTCACTGGGATAGGGGAGGAGCTACGTGTTTGAAGGGACACATTTTTTTTTTTACCTATGAATGCCTACTGGACAAGGCGACCGATCTACTGGAGGTGAGTATATTATTTTTAACAGCACCATTTGGGATTATTTCACTAGAGAGTACCAGCCTACAGAGAACCCTATAGGTAAGTATGTATGTATAATGACAAAGTCCCCCACTTGATCTTTGAGAAAACCGTTGCCAGCTTATCCGACCCCCCACCCCACGGGAGATTGATGACTAGCTAAACCCAAAGGGTCTATTAGGGTTAATACCCTGACGGCAAGTGTGTGTGTGGGGAGGGGGGGATTTAGTGCTCTGGATCTACTAAAAGCATCACAGCCCGTATCTAATACACGGAGGAGTGAACTAAAATCACTCCCGGGAGTGGTAAATATACGCAGTTGTGTTGTATTAACAAAAATGAACTAACATCGTTCAGGTTTCTATAAACCTGCTACCTTACTCCCACTAACCAACTAAGATTAACCCCACGGGGAACTTTTAAGCTTATCAATACTGCTTTACTGGGCTGATCCACCACGGACGTTTTTGATAATTGAAAGCTTCACCAGTTAGACAAATAGCCTGGAAAAAAGTTATTCTATCTGGATCAGTGCATTAGTAGGATTATTACCATAATTTTTATGTCCACTGATGTTTGAATGTGATAGGTATATGCTAAATACCTTTTTTAACATTTAATCATTTTTTATGTGCAGCTTACCGGACGGTCAGTAGCTATGTTTAATTATTATTTTTGTATTTTTTTTATATTTTATATTTCATTTTATCTATGTTGTTTTATAAATTTTTGCTTAATATGGATTAAATAGGAATTATTCTCTAGAAAATCTGTGTTGGTTCATATTAGTATATTGCATGCAGCACTTATAGCACTGTCTCTACTTTGTCATTAGCTTTCTTCTGTTTTTGTCTTTCTGGGACTGAGTAAATCCCAGGAGACAGCTGCTGCAGTGACTGTGCTTTGAATAACAACCCCTCACCCATTTTTTCTTGTTGCTTGGTGGCCTGGCTTAGTATGGCGTAGACAGCAAGCCTGCACAGCTCCCACCACTAATCCGGCATCCCATCCTGTTTCACCTAAGTGCGGATACCATTACACCCTGGATGGGTGCATAACTGCCTAATAACCCTGCTACCTTGGTGGGACTCGCGAGATCTTGCTGCCGGGTTGTGGTGGACGGTGGAAGCAGTGATCCGCTCTGGTAGCAGCTAGTTCAGCTTGTTTTGTGTTGGAGCTCTGAGTGCGTCTTGTCGCTCCTGCTGATGAGTGATGGAGAGGGCTCACTGTCTGAACACCGGGCATGTGACATTGGGCCTTATTCTAGTTCACTCTTTCTGACAAAATCCTTCTTAGAAGGACAAAACCATGCGCACTGCAGGGGGGGGCAGATATAAAATGTGCAGAGAGAATTAGATTTGGGTGAGTTATTTTGTTTCTGTGCAGGGTAAATACTGACTGCTTTATTTTTACACTGTAATATAGATCTCACTTTGAAGAAAAACCCCACCCAAATCTAATTCTCTCTGCACAAGTAACATCTGCCCCACCTGCAGTGCACATGATTTTGTCCATCTAAGAAGGATTTTGTCAGAAAGAGTGAACTAGAATAAGGCCCATTGTGCCAGTGCCCGGGGCCATGCTGCCCAAGGCCATGCTGCTGATCCCCGCTGTGGCCAGGGTTTGATGGGTGGCAGAGAGCAGAGCCTGGGATGCTTTTACTTGGGTGGAGAGGAGGTGGAGGAGCGGAGGCCCTGGACAGGCAACGCCATATTGGACTTGGTGAGCCAGCTCCTGGTGGAGCATTAATGGAAGCCTGTGCCTGCAGTTTATTCATACCTTTCTGCTGGGGACGATAGACAAGCCTGTAAAGGGGGCTTATTTACCCTTTTGAAACATAATCAACAGAACTCACTTGCTGTCCTGAGGGGAGAGAAATAAGTAATAGTGTTATCTCTGCTTTGTACAACACAAACATATACATAAGAAGTCGGACCTGTCATTATCATCAGACATATATATATTGGTGCTTCTTTAAAAAAAAATGGGGAAGACTGGAAATACATCAGCTGCAGCACAGCGGATAGAGAGATATGCAAGGAATGCCCAGTCTCCTGCACCCCCTCCGTCGCAAGAATTACCACTGGCATCGCCCCAAGCTATATCAAGGGAGAAACGTAGTAATGATGTGGCACAATCCACTCAACAAATACTACAGGCCAATGGTACAGCTGAGCTAGGAGTTGCTGAGAAGATTGGCCAAGCACAAGCAGAGATTTCATTGATTAGACATGATATGCAAAAACTCTGGGATGGGTTGGAGCAGTGGAGCAGCAAGTGTCTGACTTACAGGACATTACTAAGTCGTTACAACTTACTGTTTCTGACTTACCTTCCCAGATGGTAGCAGTTAAAGCTAAACTATCAGATATGGAAGGCAGGCTAAGAAGAAACAATGTATGCTTTGTAGGAATGCCTGAGAAAGCAGAGGGGACACATCTGGAAAGATTTGTAGAAGAGTGGCTTTCGAAGATCTTTGGCAAAGATAAATTTAGTGCTCAAATTGCGGTGGAACGAGCCCATCGATTACCTACTAAAGCTTTACCTCCTGCAGCGCCGGCTCATACCTTATTGCCCACTTTTTACATTATAAAGACTGAGATGCAGTCTTACGCTTTGCATGGGTACAAGGACCTCTGATAATGAAGGTGACAATGTGGCAGTATTTCTTGATTTTGCAACAATTATTCAAAAATCAATGTCACAATTTATGCAAGTTAAAAAGAAACTTTTAGACATATTCAATATTCCATGCTTTTTGAAGCTTGCCTGCGTGTTGTGTATGAAAACACTACTCATTTATTTGCTAGCCTGAGTGAAGTTGAGGCATGGGTGGAGCACAGACCAAATTCATCACATTGATATTGATTCTGTCTGCCTATGTTGAATATAGTATCTGTCAGGAGCCATAATTATAACTGATGACTTTCATGTCAGTTTTGTGGTCTTTCCAGTCTGTTTCTGGTATTGGACTCTCTGGTGGCCTCCGGTGGTGAGTCTGTGACTATTTTGCAGGTAGCTGCAATTTCCTGTTGGTCACCTGTCAGGTTACTGCTCTGTTAAGAGCTCACCAGCCGTCTGCTAGTCTGTTTCTCCCTGTTCTAGCCCAGTGCAACTTTTCCTGGCCTTTTGCAGTTTCATTACCATTACCAGCATCCACCAAACATCAGAACGCTGCCCCCACTGCCCGAGTGACCCGCCGTTTGAACTTCCGGCAACTTCCGGGTACCAGCATAGACGGAGCATCAGCGCAGTGTCTGCCACGGACGCGTGGTTCAGCCGGGTCATACGCCCATAAGGACTTCCTTCCAACAGTGACTCCTATCTTTCCCCAGTCAGGCCCAGTAGTTAGATTTCCTTTTGACGTACCCTTAGAGGATCGCTGATTCCTAGTCACTCCCTAACACCTGGTTGCACCGGAGCTGGAGAGGGCCTAACTTGCACCTTCAAACGTGGCGACTAAAGGTGAAGCCTAGTATTTGCAGGATTCAGCCATCTCCCTTTGGCGTTCATCAGAGTCAGTGTAGGTTTCATCATGGCCATTTCTCCTCTGCTCAGCTACAGGCTAAGCTTGTTTGGTGTTTGTCACATAACATATTTGAGTGTCAAGATAATGATGAAGATCAGTCATTATGGTTTAATTTGTCATTTAAGGAACTAATTCCCCTATCCCAAGATAATATATGGATAAGGGCAGGCGTTAGTTCAATAAAACAGTTATATGAGGAAGATATATTTAAAACATTTGAACAAATTAAAACAAACTTTACTATTTCAAATGCATTGTTCTTTAGATATCTAGAGCTCAGACACATGATACAAACACAATTGGGGAAATTATCCTTAGATATTTTTTAAGATATCTGACCAAGACACTACTCTGTAAGCTAGGATCTAGAAAATAGGTATCTACAGTATATGCTACTCTAAATAGTCATATTAATTCCCATGTGTTTGGTCCTCTTAAAAATAAATGGGAGCAGAATTTGGGAGATATATGTGAAGAACAGTGGTCACAAAATATTAGGCTCAGTCAGGTTTACTACTCCATGCATTAGATAACAGCAAATATACCTTTATATTATTCATAGGGTATAACATACCCCAGTTTCATTGCACAGGGCCCACCTACAATCTAATACACAATATGTCCTAAATGTGGGAGCGGGGGCGCTGTTTTTTGGCATCTAATATGGACCTGTCCACAGATATTTGATTTTTGGAAAGAAGTGTGGAAAGACATTTTAGATACCGAGCCTACTCTTCCAGAAATGTCATCACATATATGTCTGTTTGGATTAGATCTTGGAGAAACACATTCTGCAATAATTTACCAATAGGTTTTATGTCTCACTACACTTGGAAAGGTTCTAGTTGCAAGGAAATGGCTCACTCTCGAGGTACCTACTATTAGTCAATCAGACCTCTACGGACATGAGAAATTTACATTTCAAAGTATAGAATCAATATCAACATCTTACAAGAAATGGGATAGGTGGAAAACACTAATAATAGATGGGTAGAGTAGTAGAGGGTCAATATCAACATTTTACAAGAAATTAGATAGGTGGAAAACACTAATAATAGATGGGTAGAGTAGTAGAGGGTCAATATCAACATTTTACAAGAAATGGGATAGGTGGAAAAAACTAATAATAGATGGGTAGAGTAGTAGAGGGTCAATATCAACATTTTACAAGAAATGGGATAGGTGGAAAACCCTAAAAATAGCTGGGTAGAGTATTAGAGGGTCAATATCAACAATTTACAAGAAATGGGATAGGTGGAAAAACATTAATAATAGATGGAGATCTGAGAACCTAGTCTGAATATTGGAACTGAACTAAAATATATCAAATCAATCTAAGGATATACCAAAGTGCAAATGTAAATGAGATATGATAAATTAAGACAATAAGCTGATTGATAATTGTGTTTTATTATTTAATATGTAAATAATAATGACATAAAAGCTTTCATTATTAAGTAGTAATTTGTTTTTTTCTTTTTCTCTTTCGTTTTCTTTTTATTAATTGATTTCTTTTTTGTGTTTATGTATGGAAATGTACAAATGTTGTAAATACGCATAACACGTACATCACAATTCTTGAAAACAATAAAAAATACATAAGTAAAAAAAAACTCTACAAAATGATGTGTGTTAGACATGTTGGTTTTTTAGATCACAAACATTTCCTCACATGTTATAAGACAACCCAATAGAATACTTTCCTTCTACAGGACTGTCCTGTGGGACACCAGGTGTGATGCCAAATGGAAACGTCACAATGGTGGATGACAAGTTTCAATCCAAAGCAACCTTTACCTGTCAAGATGGGTGAGTCTATTGGACAGAATAAAATCTTAACATTGGTTTTCCTCTAGTAATTCTTAAATAGCCTGTAAATGTAAATTAGGTCTTAGCAAAGCTTGGAGAAGTATAACATTGTGAGAGATACCAATCAATCATCTCCTAACTTTTTTTTTTAAATAAAAGTAAAATGTAAGGCAGATGCTGGTTGGATGATACTTTATCTCTCACAATTGTATCTCTCTCCAAGCTTTAATAAATACCTCATCTCATTATATCTAATTTCTATTTGTATAATACAATTTTTTATATATTGAAAGTAGTAAAGAACCATATTCAATTAGGCGTGTTTCTTCGATTAGCCTCAAAGCAGGATCTGGGGCTATTCAATTGCAGCTCGCGTCTGCATACTGCAATATGAATTTTTGTTGGAGCCACAGAGTTCTGTTGTAATTCGAGCTTTCTGATCTTATCACAGCATTAGCCATTGATCTACCATGCAACAAAAATGGCTTAAAAATGGCTGTAATTGAACACCTTTGGGGGTAAAAGTCAAATGCTACAAACCTGTTATATTAATAACTTAAGTAAAATGGTTGTTGTCAGTTACAATAATATTGCATTGGTAGAAAGCTTAAATTTAAATGTATACTTACAATAATCTGTACATCACTGTTTTGGGAACTATAGAAGAAGATAGGGTACTTGTTTCCTATCTGGGCGCCCAGGTTTTCTACGTACGGCACCGTACTGAAATCGGATCGCATCGCATCGTACACATACACGATATTGAACGATGCGATGCGATGCGATGCGATCCGATTTCCCATAGGAAACAATGTGAAATGGCTCAATTTAGCCAAATTATCATAGGAACAATAGTAAATGGGCCAAAAAAACCCCTGAACATTGAAATGTCCCCCCAAAAGTGGTTGACGCCACCCCGCCATCAACGTGAACCCGAAGCGTGGCGAGCGCAGCGAGCCCGCGAGGGGCGGCGGTACGCGTCCTCCGACCTTTTCATGCCCTACTATCCACTAGGGCGTGGAGTGAGAATAGAATAGTGTGGCGAGCGCAGCGAGCCACCGAGCCCGAAGCGTGGCGAGCGCAGCGAGCCCCGCAAGGGGACGCGGATACCTTCACAGTTATACGCGTCCCCTCGCGGGCTTCCCAGGTGTCCATGGCGACGCGGACACCTGGGAAGCCCGCAAAGGGACGCGTTTACCTGTGAAGGTATCCGCGTCCCCTCGCGGGGCTCGCTGCGCTCGCCACGCTTCGGGCTCGGTGGCTCGCTGCGCTCGCCACACTATTCTATTCTCACTCCACGCCCTAGTGGATAGTAGGGCATGAAAAGGTCGGAGGACGCGTACCGCCGCCCCTCGCGGGCTCGCTGCGCTCGCCACGCTTCGGGTTCACGTTGATGGCGGGGTGGCGTCAACTACTTTTGGGGGGACATTTCAATGTTCAGGGGTGTTTTTGGCCCATTTACTATTGTTCCTATGATAATTTGGCTAAATTGAGCCATTTAACATTGTTTCCTATGGGAAATCGAATCGGATCGCATCGCATCGCATCGCATCGTTCAATATCGTGTATGTGTACGATGCGATGCGATCAGATTTCACTACGGAGAATAGCATGGTGCTCAATTAACTTAGTGGGCGCCCAGATAGGAAACAAGTACCGATGATAGACAAATATTATTAAAGCAGTCTCGGCAATACAGTGTTTGACAAAATAAGAAAAAAGCATCTTTGCTAGATATATTTATTTATCTATCTATCGTTATTAGTATATTTTATGCACAGTGCCATGCATAAGATAAGACATGGAGCAAAATTACAAAATACAAGGGTAATCAAGCTGGACAGTAGAAGACAAGTTCATGACTTTATATAAGGACAACATGAAAACTACATAATTACATAGAGGTCACAAAAAGAGAACAGTTACATGTTATAGGAGCTATGGGTGAGGGACACAGAGAAGGAAAGGGCTGAGGATTTAAGTAAAGGATTGTAGCTTTATAGA
This sequence comes from Crinia signifera, assembly GCF_055691185.1. Lineage (NCBI taxonomy): Eukaryota > Metazoa > Chordata > Amphibia > Anura > Myobatrachidae > Crinia > Crinia signifera. The sequence goes on along the minus strand of NC_139218.1, from coordinate 133,909,207 downwards.
AGATATATGTTTTAAAGGGACATGAATACTAGGAGGCTGGAGAAATGATAGAACTTTGAAGAGCATTCAAGTTCTAAAGGGAAAAGAGAAAGGGGCCAAGTACTGACAGAAAGCAGAAGAGAACCATTAGGGTAATATGGAGCATATGTACTGTAGGTGTGTGTTGGGGGGGGGGGGGTCAATTGTGTTAAAATATTTGACACCATGAATATGAAGCCTTTGAGTTTGTTGATCTCTAAGTCACTAGAGACCATGGCGTTGGCAAGTTTTGTAGAATCTCTAGGTCAAATAGCTGGACTGAAGTGAGACAATTAGGCAGTACATGGAGAGTTAGGTGAGGAATCAATTCTAAACAACCCACTATAGGAGTTTTAAGTCATAGGGAGTAAGGGAGATGGGGCATATAGTTAAATAAGGTGGGTCAAATAAGTGGTATCCTAAGGATTTAGTAGACCAATGCATGCATGAAGGAAACGTAGAAGGAACCAGAGAGGAGGGATAGGTGGAGTATGTGGGGGATGTGGGAGATCAGATCGGAGGGACTAGAAGTTAGTGGACATAGGGGAAAGGGGAAGGTGGAAGGGGAGCAAGAGAGGAAAACATGGATTTAAATTCCTAAAAAAGGGGTGAAGGAAGACAAGTTTGTTTGTGCTAATAAGGAGATGGGTAGTGGGATATGGAAAAACATGGAGTAAATGTCACAGTGGATTTAATCAATAATGGAGGTAGAGTGAAAAAACTGAAGTAGGGAAGGGGTAGCAAAAAGGTGTTGTTGGTTGGAGTATTACCAGGGAATGAGAGACTTGAAGAACTGTTTAGCAAGAGAAAGAGCAAAGGTTTAGAAGAGAAGAATAATTGAAAGTGAAGAAAGTCAGCAAGAAAGTATAACTAACTCTAGAAGTGCTCTGCAGAGCAAGACAAAGCAGCACAGAGTATAATGCCAGTGTTAAGAAGGGGAAAGTTAAACATTTTTGGTGACAATGAGACAGCAGAGTCCAGGACAGATGCGAGTGGTTCTATGTACACACGGTGACATTTGACAATAGATTTTGACTATATAGTCAGTAGAATTTTTAGAAAACTGCAAATCTAAAGTTCATTAGTGCTCTTAGAGCAGTGTATGGTAATAGTTAAAAATAACCTTGTCATATATTAGTTGAAGTGAAATCACACAGAAAAGAAAGTAATGTCCAAGCTGTCATCTTCCAGAAATACTGGGGGACCCATTTACTAGAGGATGGATCGGGAAATAAGCTATTTAGCTTCACTATCAATGTACATAATTTTTACCGCTGTTTTTCATTGTAGGTATATGTTGGTGGGAAATAGATACAGAGAGTGCATGGAAGATGGACGCTGGAGTGGCAGTATCCCAGCTTGTGAGAGTAAGATGCATAGTTCATTATACTCTGCATAAATTAAAGCTTTACTTACAACTAATATAATAGGACATTTGGCAATAGTACCCAGGGCCGCCTTGGACTACAAGGGGCCCAGGTACTGGGAGGTATGGTAAAATCCCAAAGGCATTGCCTTTACCCCACCAAACAAACGAAGTAATGCTAATATATGTAAAACTTCCTGTAAACATGATCTGTATAACTAGTGACTTATTATGTCACATCTTATCAATTTTGTTTTGATTATTAATATTGGAGCAGTAAGAGAAACAAATTATCTTTTTATATAAATTCGTGTTATCTTGGGCAACCATGATGTTAAAAACTGGGCACACATAATCTAAGAAAAAAATCTCCTGACACCTTGTTATACAGTAGGGGCAGTACATAGGGCCTGATTCAGACCTGACCGCACAGCTGCAAATTCACACATCAGCTGATTATAGGTGAGGGGAGGTAGAGGACTTGAGGGGAGGCAGAGGAGGAGAGGGGCAGGGGTAGAGGAGGTGAGGGGGGTAAGGGAGGTGAGGATGTGAGGTGCGGCAGAGGAGGAGTTAGGCAGGTGTAAAGAAGGAGCAGGGGTGGAGGATGAGAGGGAGAGCAGGGGTTTGAATCCCCTCCCCGTGCAAGCGGTGCTTGTACCTCCAGCAGTGGGGTCTCCTTCTGCTCATCAGGCGGCGGAACTCCTGGCCTGGTGTAGGGCTGCCGGGGTTCCCTTGCTCACTGTAGTGGCACTGATGCGCCAGGGCTCCCTGCTCACTGTAGCACTGCTGCCATGCCAGGGCTCACTGGGAACTACTGGCCGTGTGTAGCGATGCCAGGGTTCCCTGCTGTGTGTAGCTGTGCCAGGGCTCACTGTAGCTGTGTTGTGGCTTCCTGCTCTTTGTAGCGGTGGTGGGGCATCTCTTGGTTCAATTTACCTGCTCCGGATTGTCTTCTGCTCACTGGTGCAGCAGTGAAGGGCTGCCTCTTACTGGTGCCGGGTGTTAACACCACTGCAGGGCAGGAACAATTGCGTCGCTGAAGATCATGGGCACAGGACAGCGGTGCAACCACTGTCCACATATCCGTGTATACATTTTTATAAAAGAATGCAGGAGATTTCCTGCTGGGCGCCCCAAACCGCCAGGCCCCATAGCAATTGCATCCCCAGCACACTCAGTAGTTGCACCACTGAATGGTGGCTTTCCAACCTAACTGGTCATATATGCAGAATCTATATTGTGGGTAGTAAGAGTGAGCCATGTCAATGGTTGAGCAGACACAGGGGGTTATTCTGGTTTACTCCATCTGGGGCAAAACCATGTGCACTGCAGGTGGGGCAGATGTAACATATGCAGAGAGAGTTAGAGTTGGGTGGGGTGTGTTGAAACTAAAATCTAAATTGCAGTTTAAAAATAATGCAGTCAGTATTTACCCTGCACAGAAACAAAATAAGTCACACAAATCTAACTCTATCTATACATGTTACATCTGCCCCACCTGCAGTGCACATGGTTTTGCCCATTTTCAGAACAAACTTGTACTGCGATCAGATCTGAATAAGGGCCATAGAGTAAATGAGATGACACATAGGAGATATCCACACAGCTGGTGGAGCAAGCTTGCGCTTCGCAGATCTTCCTCAGTGTCTGAGGAAGATCTGTGAAGCATACGCCGGCTCCACCAGCCATGCAGACGTCTCCCATGTGTCGACTCAATTACTCTTTCTAAAGACACTAATGTCCTAGATCCTGTCCTACTTCAATGCTACCAGCTTTTGTCCATGGCAGCACACACCTACATTGTTATTAATATAACTATCTGCTATCTTTACCAAGCAGGGGGGGCGCTCATTACAATTATCTCTACTCTATACAGTCTTGTGCGACAGACCCCAAAACCAAATTTGCCCATATTTATTGGATAATTACTTCAAACTAAGGATAGTCACTGCATCTGTATTAATGTAGTATATGATTGTCTTAAGTGGCATACACATGTAGAGATGTGTGCTAAGAAATGTTGCAAAGCTATTTAGGGTGGGTAATTTCCTGGTGTCCAGATCGCCCATGAAGAGCACATACACATGCAGAGATTGTGCTAAGCAATTTTGCTTAAGCAAAAAAAGGCCGGGCAATGGTTCAGAATGAGAGATTGCGATCAGTATCTCTCATTCTGTACACACAGAGAGATTTGCAGTCACTTGCTAAGCAATGTGACTAGATTTTGACTGCATGCACTGACTTAGCAGGAGATATTTAATCACTTGGGGCATACACATGGAGAGATCTGTTCTTACTTTCTAAACAATCTAGTCAGATTGCTTAGAAAATAGCACAAAATCACTCCGTGTGCATGCCCCTTAAGAGTGCAATATTAGATAACTACATACTGAGCAGTATTCAATGCCACCGGTGAGGGGGTTTGCAGGTAGAGGATGGCTTTTCCTTGCCAAAAATAAGCCATCCTCACCATCAAACCCCCGCACCGTATTCAATGTAAGGGCCAAATCCGAGGTTCGCCGCAAATGCAGCGAGCCTCGCAATTTTAATGGCCACACTCACCATTTCCACCTTGTCTCAGCAGTGAGTGAACCAGATTCGTTGAATACCCTGATGGATAGCTATCGGCACTTCTATGTGCCAATAGCTTGCCATCAGGGCATTGAATAAGGCTTACTACAGAGAATGCGTCTTCTGCAGAAGAAGTTCAAATATATAAATAAAAACCAGGAGGCGTATTACAGTAAGTGAAAAAAAAACCACTGATGACTTCTGTGATTCGATGCTGCATCTGAAGACCTAGCATAAGTTCACCTGTGTAAACATTGGCCATCTGATTAGCCCTCAGGTTAGTCAGGATGTCCAGTGAAATCACGCCGCCAGGTCAAGTAAAGACACAGCCACTGGTTTTGGCAGTCCACAGCCACTGGTTTTACACCATCAGGCCGGCGTCCTCTGGCCAGGGACGCCGGTGACAGCCCCGGGCTTCAGCCCTGGACGGGTGAAGCCTTGGGTGGGGACCCCTTTATTGGGGGGGTCCCCACTCCTCCAGGTACCCCGTCCAAGGCTGACCAGCCACGGTGCTCATGGTACGGCCGGGGGACCTTATGTAAAAAGTGTCCCCCAGCTGTGGCATGACACTGCGGGCTGTTGAAACCCGGTGCTGGTTTCAAAATATGGGGGACCCCCAGATTTTTTGTCCCCCGTATTTTTGGAACCAGGACCGATCCAAGAGTCCGGGGCTGGTTTCAGAAATACGGGGGACCCCTACACTTTTTGTCCCCCGTATCTTTGGAACCAGGTCCGTCTCAATGAGCCCGGGGCTGGTTATGCTCAGGAGGGGGGACCCCACGCAATTTTTTAAAAAAAAAACACACATTTTTTTACCGCAGAACCCTGCACAGATCTCAATGATCTGTGCATGTTTCTGGCCAACTCGCATATCAGTACCTGGTCTGAAAAAATGGCGATTCTTAGACACCTTAAAAGTGCGATTTGCGAAATCCCATTCCATTAAATAAGCAAATTGTATACTTTTCTATTGGGAAACATCTGGATGCGATAAAAGTGCAAATTTTTACCTCACTTTCAGTACGCATGACTTATCGCAAAAAATATGCGATTTAGGGACATTTTCGCATCATATTAAATATGCGAATTCAAGGAAAAATGCGAATTAGCCGTTTTTTGGAGAAAAATTCGCAAAAAAAAAACAAAATCGCATTCCATAGAATGTCACCCAGAGTTCGTCATGCATACCATGTACACATTCAATTTAGACTATATAGTCTATTTTTCTTTTCAATTTCGATGCCGTGGTGCCATGCGTCGTGATGGAATCGAAAGCATTTGATTTCCATTTTGCTTATAATAGTAAAATTGAATAGAAAAATAGTCTACAGTATATCTAATCGTGTGTATGCCCTATCAGGCTGCAGGGTGGGAGAAGATAGGGTCAGGCTGCAGGGGAAGGGTTAGAGCTAAACTGGCCATACACCTAAAGATTTATTGTTCAATCTGACTGGTTGGAACAAAAATCTGGTAACTTTTTGTAGCAAATGACAGTTTACCATTTGCTTCGAAATGGTGGAAAACTAGCAAAAACAGTCATTAAATAAATCTTTAGGTGCATGGCCAGCTTTAGGCTGCTGAAAGGGAAGGTTAGAGCTTGGGGGACAGGGTGATGGTAAGTATACTTACCTGACCCTTGTCAGGATTCCCTCAATCCGGATGCTGGAGTCAGTATTCTGACCGCTGGCATCATGACAGTCGTCATCCGTATGTATCATGTATTTAAAAGAAAATTGCATTTGGGAGCTGAATGGCTGAAGCACCAATTATCATACACAACAAGGTGTATCACTCATTGGGGCAGATGTATAAACCAGCAATATGAGAAAGAAGGCACCGCTGTTCGGTACATGACATGGGCGCCCTTGTTTATATTGGCGCTGATATCTACAGTAAAAGACAACAGGCCAATTTGGAGGTCAGTGCTGACCATTCCACCTTCTGCAGCTCCCATAGAAGAGCCAGCCAGTATCAGTGGCCACTGATGTGCTGTTTGCTCAAGGGGACATCGCGGAAGGGAGGAGTTTACACCCCCCCACTTCAGTGGACAAGATGTTAATACATCACCTTGGTAATGAGGCAAAGCAGGAAGTGTTAATAAGAAGGAAGCAGAAGCTAGGGGTTAAAAAGAGTTACAAAACTGAAAGTGCTAGAAAGTATAATAGTAGTGGAAAATAAATACTGCTAAATAAATGTTAAGGTGTGCCACCCAAAGGCAACACAACCACACCAACCCAAGGTGAGCCGTGACCTAAATCCATCCCTAAGGCTAGCAAATTGTTTACATTTTTAGGTTTTACCTTCATTGTCCCTCTTGTTTGCAGTCTGTGGATACCAGGGTCCAAAGGTGGGTGGGGTGCTACTCGAAGGATATTCTTAAATATACAGTACCCAGTACTGTTGCTTGTCCAAATCATCTCCCATGCTACCTTAATCTCTGAAACTCATAGAAACATAGAATGTGATGGCATTTAGCCCATCTAGTTTGCCTCTTTTTTAACCATACTGTTACCTCAAACTCTATTTGATCCTTATTTCTTTGTATGGCTATACTTATGTCTATCCCATGCATGTTTACATTGCTCTACTGTCTCCGCCTCTACAACCTCTAATAGAAGGCTATTCCACTTGTCCCTATGTTATTGTTTACCAGCTTGCATTGTTTCAAACATACACTGAAAGGTCACCTGTCCCATAAAGCCTACTAACTCTCCTGATACTCTTAATGGACTTGTTCGCCCAGTTTTACTTTCATATTGAATTAACTTAGTGGCTAGCTGTAATCTTACAGTATCTGTTCACCATGTTTCATACTTGCCTACTTTTGAAAACTAGTTTCAGGCAGATTATAGTTGCCAGTCAAGTTTTGCACAGCGCCCCATTGAGGACATGCTCCACCCAAAGGGCGTGTCTAGTTCCACATAAGGAGAGATTGTGAACATGGCACCTAGAAGCGTGGGTGTGTACTGCTACATCTGAGAGGAATCTTGTAAAATTACTTATATCCAAATGTAGATGAGCCCGAGAGCAGTTAGTAAGAGATACTATGGGCGAGATGTATCAAATGGAAAATGCAGTAAAACCCTGGTTTTACCGCATTTTCCAATGTATCAAAAATGATACCGCAGTGTAGGGTATTGCCACCTTTGGGTGGCGATACCCTATAGAAGCCAATGGGCTTCTTTTCGCCGACGCAAACCCGCCGCCTCGCCGACCCTCCCCCCTCTCGCTTACCTTCCTGAAGGGTCCTCCTGGACCCTGGAAGGTAAACTCCTCCTCCCCCTAGTGATGCAGCCGGACGTCCTTCCAGCTGCAGGGGGGAGGAGGAGGCGCCGGGGACAGCTTGCTTAGCTGTCCCCGGCCTGAGGGATGCAGGAGCCGGCTGGGAGGTGACGGAGACCCCCCGCACACCAAATTCCAGGTATCACGGGGGGCCTCCGTCACCGCATCGCGATGCCATCCGCATATGTTAGTACATATGCGTCGGCATCACGGGGGGGGGGGGGGGCATGAAGGGCGCGATGTATTTTAATACATCCCGCCCTTTAATTGGGAAAGTGCTGGGACATCTTGCTGATGATTCAATGTAAATGTATCTAGCTCTCATTCCTTTTTTTTTTTTTTCATTTATTTTTCCCCAGAAATGTAACAGTGTAATGTGAAAATTAGGGTGAAATTAGGGAGATTGCTAGACTTATGAGGGTGAGAGGGAGATTTTTGCTATTTCAGGGAGTCTCCTGCAGGAGAGTAGGCAATTATGCATGTATATTTATTAATTCTAATATATTTATTGTTTCTAACAGGAAGCTGCCCATACCCTCTGGTTCCTGTTTATGCCGAGATTATTGAGCTACCTTATATAAAGTATTTTCCAGTAGGATCATATATAAACTACAAGTGTGCCACAGGATACAGATATGACCCTTTTCTACCTCCAAACATTATCTGCCAAGAAAGTTTTGATTGGTCAGACCTCACTCAATTCTGTATAAGTAAGTGTAAGAACTATAATCCAAATGCAATAAAAATAATAATAATACGAATATAAAATATTCAGGACAAAGCACATAATTCAAAGGGTGACCCTAATGCAGCTGCAACTGTATATTTTTCTGCAGTGCAACTGCAAAATTTATGCTGCAGCTGCTGTATATGTATTGTAGACACCCACTGGCTACATCTTGAGGGCCGGATGCACTAAGCTTCAAATGTGTTAAAATGGAGAGTGATAAACAACCAACCAATCAGCTCCTGCCTGACATGTTTCAAACAGACTGTGACATGGCAGGTAGGAGCTGATTGGCTGGCTGTTTTTCACTGTGCATTTTATCACTTTTGAAGCTTAGTGCATCTGGCCCTTAACCCCTTCAGTGGCAATCCCGAGAATTTTCCGGGCTGTGCTTCAGTGCCCAGTCTGGCAAGCCCGGAAAATTTGCGGGATTGCCACTGTTTAGAGCCGGGCAGCGCTGCTGAGTTCACTCACTGATCTCAGGCAGCTTCGGTGCTGCTCAGCTCCCTCCCCTCTGCGGCGCCTCCTCCGCCCCCTCCGGCTTTTGTATTGTCCTGCCCGGCATCGGCTTATGACAAGCCGGCTGCCAGGAGCAGGGAAGGGGCAGCGGGGAGCAGGGCCGGGCAGCGGCTGATTCACAGTTCAGCGCCGCTACCCGAGCCAAGGGAGAGTGTGTTTTTTTTTTTTTAGGGAGCGCTCCCCATAAAAAAACTCACCCAGTGGGGAGCGCTCCTTTAAAAAAAACACCACTGAAGGGGTTAATCTGAGTCCAAAGTTGCTTTAGCAGCACCAGTGGATGCAGTAAAGTAATCATACAGTATGGTTACCCAGAATGTCTGTAGGTTGACCTGCCTATATTGCCTATCCTTAGCACACTGGCCCCCTGCATCCAAACTGCTTCGCACTATCAAATTTAGGGCCTCATTTAACTTCAGTTATAGTTTTGCAAAAAACCTAAAAACTACAACTGCTTTTCACCCTCACTTTTAGAGATGTGCACCAACCGCTATGTTCTGATGTTGGAAACGTGTGTTGATTGTTGTTTTGGCCACTTCATAGCTCACTATATTGTTTACCAATATAGGCACAATCACATGGTAGTTATTTCTGTTGAAAAATGTTTTGCAAATTAGTAATGTATTAACAATAACCAATCAAACCTTTTAATAGAACACAACCTAACAAATACATTTACTAAGAATCCTGTTTGGAATATCACTGCTCAAAACAAGTAGTAGTTAGCATACAGCAAATGAAAAAAACAAAACAAAATCATGTATAAAATAACAGTTGATTCCCCCTACACAAGTGAACATGCCCCCAGCACATGCTTATAATCAGGGCCGGATTTGTGCCTAGGCACGTGAGGCACCGGCCTCAGGGCGGCACCAATTAAGGGCGGCAGGCAGGCTGACATTCTGTTAAATAGCAGCATGGCACAGCGGGTGGGCAGCAGCGAGTGACGAGCGCCGCCGCCGCAGACATGAATTATCATGTGTAGGCGGCAGCGCCGCTCGTCACCCGCCACTGCCCACCCGCTGTGTCATGCACATTATATCACCGCTTAGTGGCTGGGTCCGACGGTCCCCCTGCGCGTCCGGAAATGTCTCAGACTCACTGCTGCCGGCACCCGCCCACTGGCTACTCTACACACACACAGTCTATTGGCTGCTGTGTATCCAGCAGCTGAGCTGAGTGGTGTGCAGATCCTCCCTGCGCTCAGTCAGTCACAGTGTGAGAGAGACTGATGGAGAGTGAGACACACTGTGCTGTAAAACACTGTACTAATAAGTGCCTCCCTCCATCCGAGTCCTCCGTACAGTGAGCAGTCCAGAGTGCTTAAAAAAATATTGAGGTGGGCTACAGTTAAATTTTAATGAAATATATAAATAACATTGTATATACATATATGAGTACATTAAACTAGGAGGGGCGGGGGGACACAAATGTTGTGCCTAGGGGCGGCCTGACCCCTAAATTCGCCCCTGCTTATAATCAGTGCCCAATCTGTATCTCCCTACTTGGACCACTGATGACTGGCACATGTAAAGCCCCAACCAATCAGCATTTGTTGAGCAGCTCCCCAAAATCTCCCCAACCAGAAAAACAGCATTCCGTACCTGTGGGTTACAGTGCAGAATAATTTGGGACACAGTTGTATATAGAGCGAATTACAGTGTGGGATACACAGTGCAGGTCAGATACAGCGCGAGTTTTCTGCAATGCAGGTTATAGTGCGGGTCAGATACAATGATGGGTTCGATGGATACAGTATGGGTTAGATACAGTGGGCATTGGATAGGTGAAGGACTGATACAGTATGGGTTACAGTGCAGGTCGGTGTGAATCACATACTCTGTGGGTTACACTGTGGGCTGGATACCGTGCAGGTTACAGTGTGTGGTATAGAGTGTCGGTCTTAGAAACATAGTAACATAGTAATTAAGGTTGAAAAAGACATTAGTCCATCGAGTTCAACCTATTTGACTTGTAACTACTGACTTGAGAAAGTCACATCTCTGCTTCTCTGATTTAGAAGTGACCTGCGGAGCTCCTGAGCAGATTCGAAATGGAGAAGTACAAATAACAGGAAATGATTTTGGTTCAATAGCTGCCTACAGCTGTAATAATGGGTGAGTTCTTTATGAACAGTAAGTAAATAAGATCATGTATAAAATGATTACTGATTGAACTCTGAAATATTCATAAGACTGTTGTCTACTCAAAGTCCCACACAACTCTAACCAATACTCCTCCCACTTTCAGGGATAGCTTCTTAAACACACAATTCAATCTCGGGGAGAGAACAGAGTCCATTAACCAATATACATTTATTTTAGATTAAAGATGTGGACTCCACGTTCCACTCACCTCAAATAAATGAGATGTTTCCCCAAAAAGTTATATTTTTGCTTTTTAGCAATGGATTACAATCACTATTCAGATTGAAATCCATTGACGAAAAGCAAAAAGATATGTGAACGCATCTCATTCTTATGAGATGAGTGGAATCCACACCTGGAAACCAAAATCATTTTATCTTGGTTAATGGACCTTTTGTTCTCTCTTTTACTGAGCTGTAGGACCAACTAGGTGGTTAAATTCATAACATGCCATGCATAGCGTGAGGAATTCCCCTGGACAGTTTTTTTATTTATTTATTTAAAAGCATTCAACTATAGGGTGATTTTCGGTGATGCAGGGGACAGCTACACAAAGTCAAATGTAATTGAACAGATTTTTAATGAGTCTGGAGTTCTAGGGAAAGGCATTGCTACTAAGCAATTACATTATTTATACACTGTAACAACAATTTCTTAACCGCCCAGTTAAAAATGGAATTTTTTTTACAAGGAAGCTCTTTGCACCTAACTCAATCTATACTTTGCTTATGTACTAACAAATATTAGCATAAAACCTATTTCTTATGCATAAGATGCTAGCCTAATGAAATATGTGAAATGGTCAATAGTATAGATCATATTAAGTATATGCATAGTAATGCAGTTTTATTGTAAATCTTTATTTTAATATCTCTACCGGCCGGTGGAAACTTTTTTCTTTTGTGTAATTATGTGAATAAATGTTTTTTTGATTTAAGAAAAAGGAGTGAAATCTATAAAATTCATTTCAGTTGGTCCAAAAGCGCTGTTTAAATTATAAAAATAGTTTTCTTTGTCATTAAGGGCTGAGTATCCCTTATAAACAGCCACAGGTTGGATCATTACCGGGTTTTATTTGCACTGTTTACTTGATTTAGTACTAGGAATGCCCTCTCGGTAATACATAAGCACATGCTCTAAGATGTGGCTGCCCCCAATTTACCCCCCATGAGTTATTATATACTGCATATTTTGTATTTCAGTACTTCTCTTGTATTCTGGAGGTACAGTAATAAGTATTTCTTTTTCTATAGATATAATTTAATTGGGAACTCGCAAAGAAAATGTACAGCTGATGGAGTGTGGGATGGTATCCCGCCTGTGTGCCAATGTAAGTAACCAGAAGTCTTTTTTCATCTAAGAATATAGAGAGATTTTGTATCATTTCTTTCTATGCACAATAGCAAATTGTACCTGTTACTCAGTCCAAATCTCTTATATATTTAGCCAGATCTGTCACTTATCCCCTGTGTATATAACATTCCCACCCAGCGGGATACACAAATCCGCCCCCTAGGGAAAAGACCAGTGTTCTATATGTATAACGTTCCTGCCCAGCGTTATACACAAACCTGCCCCCCCTAAGGAAAAGACCAGTGTTCTACTCACCCCACCCCCTTGACATCACCTCCCCCGCCCAGCCAGGGCTACAGTACATGCCCACCATCCACCATTTCTCCACAGCCACCATTCACCATTACTCCCGCACCCCCCCCCTGCCAGCACCCCCCCCCCGACACCCGCGACCCCCCCTCCCATGATTCGCGGGCCCCCGTGACCTCCCGCAATTTGCGGGCCCCCCGTGACCTCCCGCGATTCGCGGGCCCCCCGCAACTCCCCCCCTCTCACAATTTGCGGCAACCCCCGCGCCCCTCCCGTGATTCGTGGGACCCCCCGCACCCCCACTCCCGCGATTTACAACCTCCGATGAATCACCTAGTAAAGCAATATTAAGCATTATAGAAATCAGGAATATTTCTCATTTACTCTCATGTAAATCCAAATTTCATGTTATTTTATTGTTATTATTATTATTAATATTATTGTTATCAAATTACTTGAATAGCGCAACATGGGATCTGCAGTGCCCAGTTATGGTGCCAATACACTTGTGCGATCAGATGCGATGTCACATCGCAATACAATGTGACAACGCATCCGATCTCATTGTAGGTGCTTTTCAATGTTGCATGCCACCTGTAGCATGCCATTAGTTGCTGGAAAAGGGCTGGTGGGCATCAGTGTAGTGGAGCGGGTGGCAGAGGGCCCCCCGTGACCTCCCGTGATTTGCGGGCCCCCCGCAACTCCCCCCACTCTCGCGATTCGCGGAACCCCCCGGTCCCCCCCTCCCACGATTCGCGGGACCCCCTGCACCCCCACTCCCGCGATTTGCGCCCCCCCCATGACCCCCCCTCCAGTGATTCATGACCCCCTGAGCCCCCCTCCTGCGATTCGTGGACCCCCGCACCCCCATGTGCGCCCCCCTCCCTTGATTCACGGCACCCCCCGCTCCCCTCCCACGATTCACGGACCCCCACAACCCCCCTCCCGCAATTCACTGACCCCCACAACCCCCCTCCCGCAATTTGCGGACCCCCCTTCCCGCGATTCAAGCCCCCCCCCCGCGCCCCCTCCCGCGATTTGCGGACCCCCACCCCCTCCGGCTAATCGCAGATCCCCGCACCCCCCTCCCGCAATTTGCAGACCCCTCTGACCCCCTTCCGGCCATTACCTTCCTCAGCATACCCCCGCGACCCCGCTCCCGCATTTCACATACCCCCGTGAGAATGGGGGATCCTGTACCGCCACAAGCAAGTGCCGCCCCTAGGTGGGAAATCCGGCCCTAGCTGCCGTGTTGCAGGTTCCCCCACTGCCAGAAGTGTCCCCAAGGTCCTTTGCACCAGCACCACAACTTTTATCAATGTCTTGCCCACATACCACTATTATACAGCCTCCTGCTCTCATGCACCCTCACTCCCTCCAGTGGGAGGAGACGCTCACCCACTGCCGGGAGCTGCATACTGTCCCCCACACTCTTCCAGTTCTAGAGATGCCCATCGAGCATCAATGATTTCAAATCATCGATGGTTTATGGCCGATGTTGAATACTTTTGCCATCGATGTGGGAGGACCAGATGGTTTTCCTACATCAATGGTAAAGAAGAACCGATCAAGTTTCCAATTTTTTAAGGGGCCGGGACATGGAGCATAGCTCCGCCTCCCACACCCGGAAGTCCCGCCACCGAGTTATGATTGACCCACGGCCTATTCAGTCAGATATAATGGATGACCATCGATAGCTACAGCAATCGATGGTTATCCAAATAATATGTTACTACTATCGATGGCAGGGTGCAAAATCGCCATCAATGCTAACCATTGATGGCATCTGCACCAATTCCCATCCCTACTCTACAACAGCCAAAAACCTTTACTACCCCTCATGCCCACACACCTCTATCACTGCCCTGCCTCCTGTTCTCCTGCCCCGTAACTTCCGCCAGTGGGCACCCGCTCACCCTGTGTTGCCCACATTCCCCTATCATGCTTTACCACCCAGACTCCTGCTCTCATGCACCCTAACTCCCACCCAGAAGGAGGAGACACTGACTCAGGAGCACCATCCTGTACTCCTGTGCTGCCTTGCTGGACCCTCACCCACTGGCAGAAGCTGCACAATGTCCACCACGCTCCTCTTTAGTCCCCCGTATGCCCACACACCCCTATCACTACCCAGCTTCCTGCTCTCCTGAACCGTAACTTCCACCACTGGGGAGCCACTGACGCTGTGTCGCCCACATACCCCTATCATGCCTCATCGCCCAGCCTCCTGGCATAAGTATAGCAAGAAGGTTGACAAAACATGATGTTTCTTGCTATACTTATGCTAAAAAAGTGGACCTGAAGAAAAAACCTCCGGGTTTTGAAACATTGTCCCACCTATTTCATGCTTTAAATACTGTATAAGTTGATTTTTTTGACAAGTCCGTGGAGTGCCGCCTATTCTTTTGCTTCAAGGAGCCCTCACCGGCCTTAGGGAGTGAAAACATCTTGCTGTATTACCCTCGGGGAAGGCACCGCAGCATTTCTCTGAAAACTGCAATATCCAGAGTGCCAACCATCCATTACTTGTGTATATATACAATATATATATATATATATATATATATATATATGCGTCGTAATTGTAGCAGCCTTGAACTTTTTGACAGCCAAGTAGACACTTATTGCAGCAGGTTTAGGGAAAAAGGCTACCCGGAGAACCTGATTCAAGCAGCGATAACCAAATGTAGAGAACTAGAAAGGAAAGAGCTGCTACAATATAAATCTGACAAAAAGAACAAAAAGGTATTATTTTGCCCATTCATCACTAAATTTAATACAAAGCATGAAGAAATTAGGAGAGTCCTATCACGCCATTGGCCAGTAATTAAAATGGACACCTACTTACAAGAAAAAATCTCTAACAGACCTGAAGTGATTTTCAGACGTGCCAGTACGTTAAAAAGCCGCCTAGCTCCGAGTCTTTTACAAAAAGAGTCTATAAAAATTATACAACAACTGCCATCACCACAAGGATTTTGTGGGAAGTGTAAAGTGCGCCCACAGTTTAAAGGGAATAAAGAAAATCGAATCCAAAAATAAAAAAGAATTAAGCATTAAAGGATTCATGAACTATATGACTACACATATAGGGCCTTATTTTGGTTCATTCTTTCTGACAAAATCCTTCTTAGATGGGCAAAACCATGTGCACTGCAGGTGGGGCAGGTGTTACTTTTGCAGAGAGAATTAGATTTGGGTGGAGTTTTACTTCAAAGTGAGATCTATATTGCAGTGTAAAAATAAAGCAGTCAGTATTTTCCCTGCACAGAATTAAAATTACTCACCCAAATCTAATTCTCTCTGCACATGTTACATCTGCCCCCCCCTGCAGTGCACATGGTTTTGTCCATCTAAGAAGGATTTTGTCAGAAAGAATGAACCAAAATAAGGCCCATAGTGTATCTCCTTACATGCCCCTGTGGTAAGAGGTATGTAGGGCAAACTAAAAGAATGCTAAAGATAAGAATTTTAGAGCATTACCGGAATATAAAAAATGGTATTATGTCACACAGTGTCCCCCGTCACTTTAAGAAATGTCAGGCAGGTGACCCATCGGGAATGAAGTTCATGGGTCTTGAACACGTCCTCCTTGATATCAGAGGTGGAAATCGAGGCAAGCTACTTATGCAGAAAGAATCGTACTGGATTTATATGTTAGACACACTAAGTCCCGTGGGACTTAATGAAGGGATAGAAATCACTCCTTTTTTAAAATAGAGTCTCGCAATAAACCTGTTTGAAAGTACTGACAAAAGAACTGTCTCTTTGTCATACATAGACCCATTCTTAATCATTTAATCATTGTTTCATGATAAAGAATGTTTTGAAGTTTATAGATGTACAAGATCTTATGATACCATCTTGTAGTTAGCTGAGTCCAATTATAAAGATAAGTTGGTCTGTTTGGTTGTTAGATTGGATATGTGTCAACATACACCAGTCGACACATTCACATTACTATCAGTATTCCCCATTTTTGCTGATTGTTATGCCTTATATCTCGCTGATATACATGTATATTTGTTCTATATTTGTTTTATATACTTTTTATGCGTATATGTTTTTTATGAGAAAAGTAAAAAAAATTTATCATTTTTATGATACACATATAGGTGCATCGTTTTAGACATAGTGATGTCATAAAATAAAATGTTTTTTATTATGTGTTGTTAGTGGCAACCACAAGCGCTGTAGAAATGGCCAGTTTGTAAAGTTTGAAATCAAGCACAGGTGCAATGATAGACATAGATGTGTGGACCTGTATGCTGTATATTTAAGAGGAGCACACCTGACGCTAGGCCAGCCCTCTGACGCTAGGCCAGCCAGTCCATCGTGACGAAACGCGTAGGGACGTGGCCTAGCGTCAACGTGACTGTGATTGTGAGCCGACGGGGAAGGATTACCCTGCTGTATTGAAAAATACTATTCCTATGCTGTCAACCTGCGGCAATTTGTGAGCCGCCGCTTATGGTACATGATCCCATCTTCTGCCTTGTACCGTGCTTTTAATAAACTGTTTTTCCATAAAAATTGGTAATTTGCACTATTGGAGCGCCCACACTGTCTTTCTAGATATATATATATATATATATATATATATATATATATATATATATATGTGTATATATGGTACGCATGGAGTTGATTTTATATAGTGTGGCGATCGCAGTAATCCGCGTCCGCTCGCCATGCTTCGGGCTCGGTGGCTCGCTGCGCTCGCCACACTATATAACATCAACTCCATGCGTAGTTGATAGTGGGGTTATGAACAGGTAAAAACTTGCATCGGCTCACATCGATATATTGGCCGATATTGCATCCGATATAGCGGCCGATATCGCATCCGATATATCGGGCGCCGTGAAACTACACAAGTACCGTATATATATATATATATATATATATATATATACTTGGGAGGGCCGGGCACAACCACCGAATGTCTGCTACTCGTTGGGTGACCTCGTCCAAAGGGTATGTAGACGTTCTTGCAATAACACAGCACTCCAGACAGTTTTCAACGTGCAGTAAAGGTTTATTGAAGCATCTCAGCAACGTTTCAATACGACAGTATTATCATCAGGCTCAATAATACAAAGACACCAACATTCTTATATACCCCCTAGTGGATATTGCGTCATGTGGACGGCGATATGCACCGCCTCTAGACCCAGCTGTGTGAATCAAGTAAGTCCACACTGAGTGGCTGCACACATCCACGTATGCCGACACCCAGCGTGTCCTCCCATCATCATGCACCTTAAATCAACATATGTGTATATAAGGCAATACATCAAAAAACTGTAATAAGTTACATGATATATCATAAATATATTTATAAAAAAGATTTGTCATAAAAATAATCATGAGAAAATAGACAGACAAAAAGTGTAAAAAATATATATAAATAAAAAGATAGTGCAAATATATAATTACAACAAGGACATACACAGCAATAAAGGCTATCAATAATTATTTCTCATAATATTGCACACCCCTCTAATGGTTCATTACAACAACACATTAATGCCAGAGTATTCATTAAGCCCTTTGGGGGCTACTGTGCCCAACCTAGCGATCCATCTCGCCTCGCATTTTAACAGTTGTAGACCACGATTTCCCCCTCGAATAGAGGCAGGTACGTGGTCAATCATCCTATATTTCAAGGATGCTAAGCTATGTTTAGCCATTAAAAAATGCCTAGAGACCGGTTGGTCACTGCTACCCTTCTCCAGTGCCTTGCGGATGGACGACCTATGGGCAGTCATGCGCTCTTTAAAGGGACGTTCCGTTTTTCCTATGTAGGATAAACCGCAAGGACAGATGATCTGATATACTGTGTATCAATACTGATATTTATATGACCAAAGAACAATAAGTGAAAAGCGTAGGTTACGTACTTTTTCCGTAACTTGCATACCCTTTATTCCTAGCTACATGCGAACAAAACGTAGCGCAGCGTAGCGTACCTTTATCGTGTATTGTACACGGATGAATCAATGCAGTAATAGGAGATCCCTTCGCAGTACTTAGTCTCTAATCTGCGAATACACTTTAAGGACAAGGTCCGTAATACACCTTATCGCTAGATGCGAATAATTAGACGAGACCACGTTATAACAAGTGAGGAGATAGATTCTCCTTAAATAGTGTATTTAGTCCCTAGCGGACAAAAGGGGATTACAGAAAAAAGAAAATACAGGGTAACACGTGATACAATTATCTAACAATAATAAGTATACTTTAAAACACTAACAGAGGAACAGAAACAGATACAACTATAACCAGCCACATTACACAGAACAGGAATACAAATTTTACCATCATATACTTGTAGAAATATCGCAGCGCAGTCCGGTCGGAGCTCGCTATGTTCAAATTGAACTTAGCCCGGTCAGGATGAGGGGAGAGATGTAGTGCCAAAAAAAAGAGAGAGCCCCAGCCAGCTCAGGGATAGCTATCTTTATAGTTTACAAACAAAGGCCGTTTCCATTGATCACAGGTTCAAATATCAAGTAGCAAAATACTGCACCCAATAAGGATTGGTGCAGGGGGGGGGGGGGGGGTACTTCAGTGTCCTTTGTGTGTTGGCATCGTTGTCGGGGGTCGTAAACAGCAACAATAACCGGTTATATCTAGATTCTTTTGTCAGAAACATTTTAACAGAAATAGTCCTTGAAATATAGCTTTTTGTCCGTAATTATCGGACCATGTGAGTTGCGAAAACTTCGCAACGACCGGAGTACTGCGCATGAAAAACGGAACGTAACGGTACCAAACATTATACAGCCAGAAGTATGTAATGCTGATTAAACTATGTGTAGCGCTCTAAACCTTTAATTAACTATATTTTATTTGGTGTAAGTATGGTATTATGAATTTATGTGTAATAGTATGGCTGCGCTTCTGGTCCACTTTGTCACACAGACTCGGGTATGTATACTTTATTTGCGCAACTCTGCGAACCAAAATGGCGGCCATACTATCCTAAAATGGAGTGTGTGTAACTCGACTTTAACAGTCCACCCTTTGACAGTAAATACAAAACTGTCACAGTACAAAAATATTTCCTAAAACACAGAAATTCATAATCCTAACAATAATTTTGGGATCTTTGAATTAAACATATGAGGGGAGTAAACCATCTGCTCTTTGGCCAATCCAGGATCATGGATAAATGAGGGGCCACATTTATCGAACAATCTACTCAGGGTGACGAAGGATAATGTACAATTTTTGGGATAAAAATAAAAACAGGGGAGGTTACACTATATACAATTGTTTTTCAGATATGGCATCCTTTGGTAGGCATTGTTTGTGACAACAGACCCTTGAATTCTTGGTTGTCTCTCTTTTTGGTATACTTTTGAGTATGCTGGTATTATTACTATCAAACATCCGGTCCTGGGTCCTGTAAATTGAGAGCAATGTTGGGCAACGAGGGAAGGAGAGAGTGTTGGAATCAGAATATTATTTCCCTATATGCGGATGACCTTTTGGTAGGATTGTCCGACCATCTAAACCAGCTACCAATGGTAATAGAGAGTATGCAAGAATTTGGGCAATATTCTGGCCTAACAATAAATTACAACAAATCACATCTGCTGATAACAAATCTGGAAGAGGGCGGCGTAATAGATAGCAACATAGGTCTTCCCAGGGTTGAGAGATTTAAATATCTGGGGATAATTATTTCCAAAAATTCAAGGGATTATTCTAAGGAAAATCTTGACCCCGTTATAGAGGTAATTAAAACTAGGTGTAAAAGCTGGCAGAGACTCCCGTTAACCATAATAGGACGGGTAAACCTGGTGAAAATGGTGATCCTGCCAAAGCTACTTTATATATTCTCACAGTCCCCTATTCTTTTAAAGGCGGAGGTTTTCAGAAAAATTAACTATATAATATCATCATTTGTATGGAGAAATAAAACACCCAGAATTAAAATGTCTACTATGACTAGAGAGAGATCCGGTGGGGGTTTTGCTATGCCCAATTTTAAACTGTACTACTATGCGGCCCAATTGGTCCACTTAATAGCCTGGGTGAAGGAAGATGAATACTCAGGGGAAGTCGCGAGGCTTATCCACAGCACGGTTCCTGGGCATACGCCACTACAGGCAATACTGTTGAAGGAGGGGCACCAAAGATACCCCCCGATACTCAAACAAGCTAGAAGTATATGGAAATGGATATGCAAAACAACTGAGTACGAGGGAGTAGATCCTGATACATATCTCTTCTCAATTGACCCTCTAAAAATATTAAATACACAACAGGGTGGAAGGATATGGGGGCAATATGGAATTAGTTCTATTGGGCAGGTATATGTAAATAATGATCTGAAATCTTTTTCCCAACTACAAAATGAATTTTCACTCCCTAAAAGTATGTTTTATAGGTACTTGCAGCTGAGGAGCGCTCTCTTTCAGCATAATAGGGATACAGTCATTAATCTTATTGAGCCCCCAATTAAAAAATTTATTAAAAAATTGAGTAGTAACAAGCGTTTATCAAAATGTTATAGATACCTGTTAGAAAACACTTACAGTGATGAATTGGGTGGATTAGCTGAAAAGTGGACGATTGATATCCCGGGCGTAAACACAGAAAATTGGAGAACGGCGTTACAGGTCCCTGTTTTGGCTACTAATTCACTTAGAATCCAGCAGATACAATTGAATATTTTGCATAGAACCTACCTAACTCCGGAGAGGATCAGCAAATTCTCTCAAAATAATCGTAACAGTTGTCCAAAATGTAAAGAGCTGGGGTGCAACTTCTGGCATCTCCTATGGGAATGCAGAAGACTACAAGCATTCTGGAAGGGAGTGGGAAAAATTTTGACGGCAGTAGGGGTTCCAAGTCAATGTTTAGCACCCTTGGGGTTCATTCTCGGAGTATGGCCTACGAATTCTATGCCAGTAGAGGTTAGACAGCTTGCGATAAATTTGTGTGCTATCGCTAAAGTGGTGATTGCCCGTTCGTGGATGGGGACAAGTGGGCCACGTATTCATGAATGGATAGGTCAGGTAAACCACAATATGGAGCACGAAAAGTACATGTACCTGTCAAGAGGGTCAATTAATAAATTTTATGATATATGGGGGAAATGGTACTATTCAAAATATTATTATCAACAAACACTTTTAACTTGAGAGGTATATATTGGTCTATATGGGGTTCTCACGGATAATTAAGGATATATTTTTACTAGTAGCACATATAAACATTGAATTAACCACAATGTTGTGGTCGAAACACTCCTTCACTAAATACTGTACCTATATAGTACATTGATAATAAAAAAAAAGAAAAAAAAAAAAGGGGATATAAGAAATAAGAAAAAATACTCCTCTAATCACTTTTATACTTTATACACTAATATGCACTTATAATGTTAAGGGCAGAAATGTCTAGGTTAAAACAACCTTTCACTAAACAATGTATAAATATATATATATATATATATATATATATAATATATTAATAAAATAGTTTAAGTAAGATTTTCAAAGATAGCACTAAATGGGAAGGTTAGTTATTTTTTTTTTTTTTTACTTATTAATTTACTTATTCCTCTGAATGTCCTTTTCTTATTCAAAGTAGACTACCAAGGAACCGAAAAGGGGGAGAAAGGGAGAGGGAAGATAGGGTTGCAAAGAAAAGAATTCGAGATAACTATGCATAATGGGTTGACGCAGTAACAAGGAAATTTTCCTATGTATTTATTGTAATGAAAATATGTACATGTCGTGTTTAAATGTTGTACGTTGATTGATTGTTTGTACGTATATAAATTTTTGAATAAAGATGAATTAAAAAAAAAAAAAAAAAACATCCGGTCCTGGGTAACGTGTCAAGCTTAGAGATTCTATCTTGACCTAAACTGGGACGGGTAACACACTCTCAGAACTCTGTATCATCTGCCCAATACCTGGGGGCAGTGCGAAAGCAGTATGCTTCACTTTGTGGATAAGAACGGATAGTGGGGGGGAGAGACAAAAATAGGACCCAAAATAATGGAGAAAAACGGGGAAAAAAACTTGTTAGTGATCCCTCCAACCTGTTACCAGTGGGGTGTGTCACAGTCTTTTTTGTAGCTTGTGCAGGTTGCTTGACCTTAGCTGCTCTCCAGTCCTCCCGAAATGATGCCTCTAGCGATTTCTTTCTTTCGCTCTTGAATGTAAGGGCCTTCTGGGTTTCTGGTCTTTTGGCAGTAGGACGAACGTACCCGAATCTCTCTCTCTGCGACTTTGTTATTGAGGTAGTGCTGGTCAACAAGACTTGGGGTGGTTCTTTTCAAAGGTCTATCAAGCAACCTGTATATGGAAAAGCATGGGAAACAACAACATCTCCTGGTTCATGGTTATGATAGTTCGCAACAGGTGTCAACAAAGTCCTTTTGCTGTAGTTTTCAAGGTGTGGACACATCATTTGTATTATATTTGACACACGGGTCAGTTCGTGGTTGGGTCTAGGATCTTTTTGTGGGATTTCCATAACGTATGGCTGCCAGCCAGGCAATGTTTCGATGGGGACAAATGAGGTGGAGTCCTGAGAGTGATTCTACTACTATGCAGCACAATGGGCAGTGCCCCTGGCCATAGCAATTCTCTTTCAGCTATAACTTTACCCAGTTTGTTCTTGATAGTACCCTTCACCTTCTCCACCTTAGTGGTTAGTTGGGGTTGGCAGAGAATGTGGGGTGTACCATCAGTCCCTAGGAGTTTACACTTGTCTTAAACTTTTACGGGTGTTTCTGGGCTACCATATCTATACACACAAAACATCAACACATAAAAAAAATATATCTAAACGCTTTTAGAGTGGACTGTACAAAGTCAATTTGTATTACCTGCAGAGGTTCCTGCTGGAGGAGGGATGTGGAGATGGCTCTGTGGGAACAGCCGTTCCAGTGTCTTTCCCCAGACAAGTAAGGCATGACCTTGTCATCTTACCTGTCTGTGGGCACACCAGTAAGTTGGACCAATTTCCACATACCTTCCCTGTCAAGACAAGTCAGGCCATGGGCTATCTCTGCCATTACAGTTTGGCATGTTCTCAGAGTCACTGGTTTTCCTTGTCCATCTTTCTATTCCTGTCCACATCCCTTCGGCTTCCAGACTGCTTTCTCCTGCAGGGGACACAAATCTTGCATTTCTATGTGAATACACTGACATTTACAGGGGGAACACAAACATTATCCGCAGAGCGAATGGCTCACCCAGCTGCCTTGCCAGCATGTTCATTATCAAGTGACACTGAATCCTTATCGAAGGTGTGGGCTTTACACTTGATAACAGCCACTCTGTCCGGCAGCTGTGTGGCTGTCAGGAATCTTTTGAACTTACAACGCTTGCGCCACTGGAGTGCCAGCTACTGAAACAAACATCTCTGAGGCGCCATAGGGCCCAAAATCTTCTGCATTACCCCAACAAACATACTTGGAGTCGGCATAAATATTGGCTGTTTTTCTCTCAGCCCGCAGCACTACTAATGAGGCTGCTGTTGCTGAGTGAGACGTCCAAGGGGTCCAGCCTCTACTATGCCTTCTCCATCTATTACGGTATAGCCAGTGTACAATTTTCCCATCTCAGTGTTGTGGAAAGAGAGAGAGGGAAAAAAATGAATTACCTCTTCCAATGGGTTGTTACCACCCTTTGGGGGCATGCTGCAAAGGTCTGATTCAAACATGTCATGCAATCATATTCATCTAGGCTCCCACTAACTTCCACCATTCCAGCAACCTCAGCATCAACCCCCCACCCTTTGTGCCTTGAAGGGCACACCTGGTAAGAGTGTTGCTGGGTTTACAATATTACCCATGTTACTGGTAACATTTATAATATTCATCAATGCAAGTTCCCATTTAGTGAACTTGGCTGGTGAATATTTTTCTTACGTTTAGGCAGAATTTTAGGAGTGTCCAGACTATATGAGGAGCATAACCAGTTAAAACACACCCCAACACCACATCCTCAGTCTTGTTTACCGGTAGTGCTATGGCAACTACACTGTGTAGACAAGTAGGAAGTGCTCGAGTAACTGGGTTTAATTGTACACTGCAGTACGACATTGGTCAGGCTGGCATCACCAGGTTTCTTAAGTCACTATATCTGTCGCACACTCAGCAGATGTCTAGTATTCCAAATCACATGGTCTCTTGTGTCAGTCATACCCAGGGCAAAGGCTGTAATCAGGCCTGTTTCTCATTCTTTACTATCCACATCTGTCTGTGAGGACATGGGTTTTGTGATTGCACCTATTCATATGTAAATGCGTTTTACAACCCTTTTCATTCTCTGTTGAAGGGGAATGCTTTGTGCACTTCTTGGACTGCTTTTCACAAGATGGTGGCTGTGGTTGCCCTGGGTAACGTAAGGAGCAATGCTTAAGGTTACTGGGACTTTGTTCAAAATTTACTGAAAGATAGTGTGACTACTCTCTTGTCCACTCGTGCTGTTTTATGGGGTACTGCATATTCATAATAGGTATTTCTCTGCTGGGTGTGCGACAGATTTTTCAAACTGCTTTTCTATCATTTGTGGGGTTGTGGTTACTAACGTGTCCCAGATTCCCCCCTTCCCCCCCCCCCCCCCCGTTCAGGCACAACTGCAATCTGTCCTGCGATACCTTATGTCCTGCTTCAGGAGGATACACCAGAAGTTGTCTATCGCCATCTGCTGGGGTTGTGGATAAGTAAGGACATAACAATCATTGACCCATTGTATCGGTATCAAACCATTTGTGGGCTGTAAGGACAGTGTGCAATCCTGCAAGACCTGGGGGAGAGGCTTTGTGGCTCTCTAAAGTTTCTGGAACAGAAGGGTAGGAGGAAAAATGGAAAAAGAAAAAAAAATCAAAAGGGTAGAAAAATTAATGACAGCAATTTGTACATTTATTGCAACAGAAATTTCTCTTTTATTTGGATGACACCAGGATTTGGCACTATGGGGGAATTGGCTCTCAACTGTTTGGTTCTCACCCTTTTCAACTCCTGTTCTGATCTGTAAGCCCTCCTTCCTTTCTCTTACCCAGTGGGGTTGTGACTATGGGCCGTGTCTAGGGGTATTAGCTAAAAGGTTCTCTTTTGGGAACCTTGTTATTTCACTGGGTACTTTTCCAGCTCGACTTCATGTTTCAAAATGGTGAAGCTGTACTTTGGGGCGCTATGTTCTCTGTTTTTAAATGGGTTTCTATTGAAGCTATCATTGCCATTAATCCTGTGTCCTGCCCATCTTTAGTTCAAAGGGAACTCGGTATTTGTGCTGTAGTTTTTAGCTACCTTAGATGTGTTAAAAAAAATATATATCTATAACAGTACAGTGCAGCATTAGTCATGGGGGTATATCTAACGATTTTGCATCTAGTTCGTGCATACTGGTCCTGTTGTCTCGTAAGTTATGAAGCCTCTGGAGCCCAGAAGCAGACATAACTTATTTTTCAAGGTAGTTCTGTAATTAGAAGGTCAATCGCAGCCGCTGCACTCAATAAGACAGAGTATTTGATATGCAAGGGCCCGATTATGATCTCTATTTGCTTTACCAATGGGTAATGCTGCACCTTTCCTGTTACCCCAATTGTAACTGCCATTTGCTTGGCACAACCTAGATCAGGAGGGAATGTTGTTAACGGGTTTAATTAAAAGAAAAACTTTAGCGTTTAAACCATTACACTTACCCATATCTGAGGCTCCTCCTTCAGATATTGTGTCATGTTACCTGGTTGTGGGGTGTATGTATGTCCTACTCCCTGTTTGCATATATGTGTCATGCTTAGGGCGGCGTTGGCTACTAGGTGGGGCTATGGCTATGTGTTGAGACCTACCTGTCTCCTCCCATTGTGTCTCCCAGTCACTTACATATGTGTTATGTTTCCTATGGTTACCTACCCTGCAATGTCTGGCTAGGTGTCCTTTGTTTTCACAGTTGAAACATACGGTTTGTTTCCGTCTTACCGTGTCTGGCCTTTGGTGTTGTATGTTTTTGATTGGATCCTTACTACAAGTGTGACTATCGGCTGTTATCAGTTTCCGCATGCCGTTTGTCTGCATTTCTGTCATAAATCGTTTGTCTAGTTCAACAGCAGATTTCTTTAAAGTATGTATTGTCATCTGTCTGCAGTTGGGGAAAATGGTTTCTATGCTGGTTCTCAAATTTTCCCAAAGACCTTGTATCAGCACAGAGACAATCACTCCCTTAAGATGTATGTTGTCCTTAGGGTTGAGGATACCAGAGTGTGTTGGCAACGCCTGCAAAGCACGGTTGAAATATCCGCTTGCAGACTCACCATCTTTTTGTTTGATAGTGAACGTCAGGATATTTTCAACCGTCGCAGGGAAATATACACCCAATTGTATATTTATTAGGCGTATATTTTCCTGGTTGCCCTGTTCATTTAAAATCTTATCGCCCTCCACACCACTGTCCCGAATGAATTTCGGGACATCTATGTGTGAAGGGAGGCAAGCTCTCAACATGTATCGCCAATCCTTATTGGTGGGCTCATCTGAATTTCCTCGTTCCCTTACAATTTTTTTTTGACACTTTGCCAGATCTTTGCTGGGATCAGGGAAATTTGAGATGATTGAATGACGTTCCAATCGTGTCCACGTATTGTGCATGTCGCTATCCCTTACAGGCATTACCTCATCCCTGTCTCCCCGTCCCCAAGGAGGTTCCACTGTGTGCAGAGGGTAGACTTGTATTCCCTCTGCACCACTGGACAACATCCCAGGAATACTGAATTAAATTCGGTGTCATAGGAGAGACATAGGGAGAACAAAAGGTTTTTGGGGCACACTTGAAATTTTAAGATAGTGAAAAGATGGTGTACACATGGGTGACATAAAATCTAACCTTTATTGATAACACTTTAAAAAGCATACAAGCACACGTCAATTAAGTACAAAGAACATTTTCAAGAGAGAATTGATTAAAGACATATATCAATCTGCATATGAGTATATCTATGGAGTTTATTTTATAATCGTAATATACAATGCAGACAAAAAACGAAATTGTAATGCTATAACCGTCAAGTGGGCGAAAATGGTTTAGCAGGGAATTTACCAGACCGTAATTATTTGAACAAGGCAAATCAACACAAGATAATATAATAATAGCATGCACATGAATGTTGCAGAGATTTGTAATGTGTGGTGGTCTTGCTTCAGACCCTCCTGTGACAACAAATAATGGACCCAAAAGTAATGATATACGTAACAGGTTTATATTACTATTGTTGAAGCAGGATTTAATGGGTAAAAGGAAAAATAAGAATGCCCTTCGTATACATCCGCTGCTTCTGCTGTCTGAGTGTGTGATACAGCACTGGATATTCCCTGATGGTCTCCCAGGAGGTACTGATCCAGCCAGTCGCTGCTTAGCTGCTGAGTTCAGATGGGATCAGGCGGCCCAGCGATGTATGGCTGTATATAGCATCAGATGAGAGAGCCTCAAAATGAAACTAAGAGCCAGTTGTCACTTCTGCTTTTCCCCGATGTGGCTCAGGAGAATGAGAGAGTGAGCGAGTCCAGATGAGAGATAATAATAGATTAGAATGAAAGAGGAAGGATCAGAAGGGTAAGGAGAGGTATGCTCTCAGAGTAATGGTATATGTGCCCACTGCTGGATTCAATGGGTTCGTGGTCACTTGAGCCAGTAATGGGGAATACTGCGCACAATGCCACATGCAGGGGTGAGTAAGGTCTTTATAAATCATAAATCATAGTATGTGCAAGATATATCAATTCATCAGCAACATACATCACAGCATGTGGTTCAAGGTATGTATCAAGACAGTATAACCCAGCGTATTGGTTGAGGACACAAAATAGATGAAACCAAACCTCAGGAGATACAGATAGTGATTGTCAATTTAATTGCCTATTACTAAACAGCAGTAGTGGAAGGTTTTAAATTGGGGCAGTTGGTAATAATTCAATGGTAACAGCAATGAAGTGGGTAGGGGAATTGAAGAGATAGTATGGGATAGTCAATAAAACAAAACAACAATAGTGTGCAGTTAGATTTTAACCTGCGGGTCACATTAATAGCCGGAGCTCAATTTCTCATATAGTGGACACCTAATTATAGCGTGCCCCATATGGTATCGCATAGAGGTCCTGCTCAGTAGCGGTATTAGGACCAAAGGTCCCGCTCAGTGGCGGTCTCAGAGTGAATGCGCATTAGACACAGAGTCTGTGCGCCAGCGGTAATCTGTGAAATAGGAAGCAGATTACCTCGTATCAATGCCGGCAGTATCAGCGCGTGGGGAGATGAGCCGTGCGGTGAGAGCCTCCACCGTCTAAATCACACCGGCCGCGCTGCTCTGAGAAGGACTGCGCAGTCCTTCTCAGAGCAGCGCGGCCGGTGTGATTTAGACGGTGGAGGCTCTCACCGCACGGCTCATCTCCCCACGCGCTGATACTGCCGGCATTGATACGAGGTAATCTGCTTCCTATTTCACAGATTACCGCTGGCGCACAGACTCTGTGTCTGATGCGCATTCACTCTGAGACCGCCACTGAGCGGGACCTTTGGTCCTAATACCGCTACTGAGCAGGACCTCTATGCGATACCATATGGGGCACGCTATAATTAGGTGTCCACTATATGAGAAATTGAGCTCCGGCTATTAATGTGACCCGCAGGTTAAAATCTAACTGCACACTATTGTTGTTTTGTTTTATTGACTATCCCATACTATCTCTTCAATTCCCCTACCCACTTCATTGCTGTTACCATTGAATTATTACCAACTGCCCCAATTTAAAACCTTCCACTACTGCTGTTTAGTAATAGGCAATTAAATTGACAATCACTATCTGTATCTCCTGAGGTTTGGTTTCATCTATTTTGTGTCCTCAACCAATACGCTGGGTTATACTGTCTTGATACATACCTTGAACCACATGCTGTGATGTATGTTGCTGATGAATTGATATATCTTGCACATACTATGATTTATGATTTATAAAGACCTTACTCACCCCTGCATGTGGCATTGTGCGCAGTATTCCCCATTACTGTCTCAAGTGACCACGAACCCATTGAATCCAGCAGTGGGCACATATACCATTACTCTGAGAGCATACCTCTCCTTACCCTTCTGATCCTTCCTCTTTCATTCTAATCTATTATTATCTCTCATCTGGACTCGCTCACTCTCTCATTCTCCTGAGCCACATCGGGGAAAAGCAGAAGTGACAACTGGCTCTTAGTTTCATTTTGAGGCTCTCTCATCTGATGCTATATACAGCCATACATCGCTGGGCCGCCTGATCCCATCTGAACTCAGCAGCTAAGCAGCGACTGGCTGGATCAGTACCTCCTGGGAGACCATCAGGGAATATCCAGTGCTGTATCACACACTCAGACAGCAGAAGCAGCGGATGTATACGAAGGGCATTCTTATTTTTCCTTTTACCCATTAAATCCCGCTTCAACAATAGTAATATAAACCTGTTACGTATATCATTACTTTTGGGTCCATTATTTGTTGTCACAGGAGGGTCTGAAGCAAGACCACCACACATTACAAATCTCTGCAACATTCATGTGCATGCTATTATTATATTATCTTGTGTTGATTTGCCTTGTTCAAATAATTACGGTCTGGTAAATTCCCTGCTAAACCATTTTCGCCCACTTGACGGTTATAGCATTACAATTTCGTTTTTTGTCTGCATTGTATATTACGATTATAAAATAAACTCCATAGATATACTCATATGCAGATTGATATATGTCTTTAATCAATTCTCTCTTGAAAATGTTCTTTGTACTTAATTGACGTGTGCTTGTATGCTTTTTAAAGTGTTATCAATAAAGGTTAGATTTTATGTCACCCATGTGTACACCATCTTTTCACTATCTTAAAATTTCAAGTGTGCCCCAAAAACCTTTTGTTCTCCCTATGTCTCTCCTATGACACCGAATTTAATTCAGTCATCCTGCTGAATCTTTTGGGAGCACCACCAACCCAGTACCCCATAAGAATTTTCTTGTTAAAAGGTCGCATGTTGGTTTAAAACTAAATTCTGATTTTTCCAATTTTCTCTTTCACAAATTGCCTGTGACACCTCACCAAGTTATTTCTAATAACATCCCAGGAATAACCATCTCTGTGCTGTGTTGTGTGTACTTACCTGTGTCTCCAAGTGTGTTCCCGGCATCAGCCATCTCCTCGGCCAGGATGGCAGCAGCAGCTTGGACTGTCTCAGCCTTTCTCTCCTTTCCGCTAGCTTCACAAGGGATGGCTGGTGTCGGGAACTCCTCCTGTGGGCCTGTACCTTGCTTATAGGGGGTAGAAACAGTATAAAGGTTATTCATTTTCAGGTTTTTGTTGGTTTCACTTTGGACTTGAATTGTTCCCTTATTTTTTACACATGGGGTGATAGTAACATTCGTATTCCTGTGGCTGATTATATCTGCATCTGACAAATAACTATGTTCCCTTTGAATGTTACTTTCCTTCTGCCACAAGTTTAGACATTCATTCTGTTCAACTCTTTCCTTGAGTGCCAAGAGCATACATATCTGATATCTAACTGCTGATAAGACTTCTGGATCGAAACTACCAACACTGGGAAATTCTAACTTGCTGCCCTGTGTCATCTTTTTCCATTTCTCTTGGTAAACAACTGCTCGTTCACCGTGCTTCCTGCACATTATGAATGCTGCCGACCCTTTAGGTCGGCTTGATTCTTCCCTAACTAGCACGGCATCCCTGTGTGACCCGTTATTTCCCATTGTAACAGGAATAAAAGTTCACAGCTAGCAGAAACCGGTGGGTCATTTGTCCTTGAGTGGATCCCAAAACACTCCTCCCCAGCAGAGTGACACTATTCCGCACTTAAGCGTGAAGCCCACTCTGCGAGGTTATGTCTACTCAATCACCACTCGCTTACGGTCAGAAACGCATAACTACACGACTTGCGGGGTGTGGCCGAGTTTTGCAGAACACAAAAAAACTTGTTTTTCCTGTATCCTCAAAACTGGTATATTTCTAAAGTGGCTAATCAGATCACTGGGTTCCGATTTAGCTTCTTGTACCCTTCCGGTGGATCAAAATAGGTAGGTCCACGGAAGGGGCAGTTCCTATGGGCACGTCGTCACGTGCGCCTCTATGTCTTAAACCTTGTCCTACTCTGGACTGTGCTGAGTCGTGTCGTCACACACCCGTTCACCCAATGATTGTTTCACACT
Source organism: Crinia signifera (assembly GCF_055691185.1). Taxonomy (NCBI): domain Eukaryota; kingdom Metazoa; phylum Chordata; class Amphibia; order Anura; family Myobatrachidae; genus Crinia; species Crinia signifera. The sequence goes on along the minus strand of NC_139218.1, from coordinate 133,877,761 downwards.
GGGTGCTACTTACACCTTGGTCTTACGCTTAAACTTGCAATATTTCTGTACAGAAAATCTTCCCAGGTTGGTAGTTTCTCACTAGATACTTATGCAGGTATAAATCCCTTTTAATGGCTATAGGAATCTATTAAAATAATGCTTGAGTTGCTTGTTTTTGGGAAAAATGAACAATAAAAGAAAAACTTATTTTCTCTTATTAATTACCGCTTTATCCACAGTATGTTACTATACTGTTTTTAAATAAAGCTAGTGATTTAATACTATTCACCTCTGGGTTCCTATGTGTGCTGCATGTGCAGTGCCAGTGAACAGCCACGTATGTACGTGTGTTTGTTAAACCTGTTCACAGGCCGCCGATGACTCGGCCACCCACGTGTTCTACAGTGTATTTGCAAGGTCGCGATCAGGTTTCGCTACACGCAGTAATTGCGCATAAATATGGAATAAATCCCTTAACTCAGTCCGAAAGTTACGTATAAAGATGCGAAATAAATCCCGCATTTAATCCGTAAATTACGTACAAAGATGCGAAAATTTCCCAACGTAAGCACGTGCGTGCGCACCTTGCGTAATACACAATAGACGCTTCACGTTACTGTAAAAGGCCCAGAACTTATCGCCACGTGGCGGAGTCCCTGGCCCTGCAGTAACTAACAATAAAAGATTATAGTTTTGCACAGAAGGAATCCTCTATGCATAGGCGAATCTAGGGGGTGGTCCGGGGGTGCACAGGACCACCCATTAGCCTATTTTGTAGCTGAGGGATGGGGCTTTCCAACGAGCCCAGCCCCGTGTCTCTAGCCCCCTGGGAACCGGAGATACGACCAGGCAAAGCTGGAACGTTTTCCCTATAGGATAACATGGGACCCGCTAATTCTGACCCCCACCCAGTTCAACGGCTGCCAGTTCCCCCTTCGGCATCACTGAAGCTCGAGGTTGATCTCAGTCGAACCCAAATCGCTGGGCCTTCAATCTGATACCAGGCTGGATCCATATGGGTTAATTGGTTCCAGGTATATTGAGGTTAAACCGTTTTTTTTTTTATTTTTTTTTCTTAAATGTAATTTCATGACTGTTTATGTTCTTTGAGGGCAGATTTCTCTGGAACCAAACAGCCCAGTTTCATGGGACCAAAATCATTCGAAGCCAACTCAAAAGTTCTTCAATATGATACTGGTCTCATGTAAATGGGTCAGTTGGTTCCGAAGATATAGCTGGTTGGTTAAAGGGGGGTAGGGAGAGGGGAGTGGTTGTCTCTTCCCCTCACACCAGAAAATGCACGGACTAGGCTGGTGTATAAGGTGTCAGCCTGGGAATGTCCCTGCATGATCCTGGGACCATATTCCCGGGTAAATCCCTGAATTTTCTGTTGTGAAAGGGGTATTATTTCAAACAGCCGTGACCTGCAGTGCTCTGAATACAGCCGGGCAGCCCCCTGCTCTCTGCCCAGCTGTCAATGAGTGTCACCCCTGCAGCTTCCACTGCAATTCTTCTTCCCGCTTCCACCTCAGCCCCCCCCCCCCCTTAATCATGTGGTGCCGGCGCCCGGCGTGCTCCCCCGACGTCAGGCACAGCAACAGCGTGCAAAATATTTCAAATGTCCACTCGGACACCAAGGGGACACCAGGAGGGGAGTGGGAGCGTGCTCTGCGCTGTGCTCTGCTCCTCTCCCCATAGAAGCAGCTGCACCGCTCTCCATCTCTCCCTGCAGCAGCAGCGAAGGCTCATATAAAAATTTACAGTAAGTGGCACTTTTGGGGGCATTGCTTAAGGGACGCTACAAGTGGCGGTATGTGGGGGCATTATGCATAATGTGTGGCTTAATATGTAAGGGGCATTACGGTGTGCAGCATCATGTGTAAGCGGCATTATGTGTGCAGCATCATGTGTAAGGGACATTATGTGTGCAGCATCATGTGTAATGGGTACTATGGTGCGCGGCATCATGTGTAATGGGTACTATGGTGTGCGGCATCATGTGTAATGGGTACTATGGTGCCATCAAGCAAGAACCCTCTAGCAATGAGCACGTAGGTAAGCAGCACTTATGTGGCAAATATGTAATGGGCATAACGGTTTGTTATATAGTATGTAATGGGCATCATGATGTGTGGCACAATGTGTAATGGGCATTATGGTGTGTGGCCTTATGTGTAAGTGGCATTACGGCGTGTTGCTTTATGTGTAATGGGTATTACGGAGTTTGCTAAAATTTGTTATGGGCATTTCTGTGTATGGTCTAAAGTGTAACAACACACCCCTTTTTGTGATACCACGCCTCCTTCCCATGGGGCCACGCCCCTTTTTGCAGCGCGGCTTCGCCGCGCAAAGGTCCCCTCCTTTTGTGTCTGGATTTGGGACCACCCATTACCATAATTCTAGATTCGCCTATGCCTCTATGTACTATAATAAACACAGGCCTTTGCCTTCACGTGTGCGAACCTTATCGCACGTGGCACATATACTGTAATGAACAAGCAACTCAAGACACTATACCCCGTTAAACTACTTGTGGCAGGCAGAAGTACAGCTTACTAAACACTTAATATACTTTAAAACACGTCGCTTAATATTTCCTTGGATTTCACTTATTGTACTTCGGGTTCAAACGCTAGCACCTCTCGAACCCTGCACCACCGCGGACTTGGCCTATCCAGCAATGGTTAAATAATCACTTCCACCCTTTTGCTGGTATAGGTTCAAGCCGCGCGTTTGGTACAGTGTTCTAGAGTATGAAACGCTCGGACGCCAGCCCCCAATTATCAATACTGATATTTATATGACCAAAGAACAATAAGTGAAAAGCGTAGGTTACGTACTTTTTCCGTAACTTGCATACCCTTTATTCCTAGCTACATGCGAACAAAACGTAGCGCAGCGTAGCGTACCTTTATCGTGTATTGTACACGGATGAATCAATGCAGTAATAGGAGATCCCTTCGCAGTACTTAGTCTCTAATCTGCGAATACACTTTAAGGACAAGGTCCGTAATACACCTTATCGCTAGATGCGAATAATTAGACGAGACCACGTTATAACAAGTGAGGAGATAGATTCTCCTTAAATAGTGTATTTAGTCCCTAGCGGACAAAAGGGGATTACAGAAAGAAGAAAATACAGGGTAACACGTGATACAATTATCTAACAATAATAAGTATACTTTAAAACACTAACAGAGGAACAGAAACAGATACAACTATAACGAGCCACATTACACAGAACAGGAATACAAATTTTACCGTCATATACTTGTAGAAATATCGCAACGCAGTCCGGTCGGAGCTCGCTATGTTCAAATTGAACTTAGCCCGGTCAGGATGAGGGGAGAGATGTAGTGCCAAAAAAAAGAGAGAGCCCCAGCCAGCTCAGGGATAGCTATCTTTATAGTTTACAAACAAAGGCCGTTTCCATTGGTCACAGGTTCAAATATCAAGTAGCAAAATACTGCACCCAATAAGGATTGGTGCAGGGGGGGGTGTACTTCAGTGTCCTTTGTGTGTTGGCATCGTCGTCGGGGGTCGTAAACAGCAACAATAACCGGTTATATCTAGATTCTTTTGTCACACACATTTTAACAGAAATAGTCCTTGAAATATAGATTTTGTCCGTAATTATCGGACCATGTGAGTTGTGAAAACTTCGCAACGACCGGAGTACTGCGCATGAAAAACGGAACATAACGGTACCAAACATTATACAGACAGAAGTATGTAATGCTGATTAAACTATGTGTAGTGCTCTAAACCTTTAATTAACTATATTTTATTTGGTGTAAGTATGGTATTATGAATTTATGTGCAATAGTATGGCTGCGCTTCTGGTCCACTTTGTCACACAGACTCGGGTATGTATACTTTATTTGCGCAACTCTGCGAACCAAAATGGCGGCCATACTATCCTAAAATGGAGTGTGTGTAACTCGACTTTAACACTGTGAAAGGAGTATTACAGGTAAGTAGGTGTCTTATAGGTATAGAGACCCCAGTATGGGGATGATTGAAGGAAGGTCCAGGGATAAGGAAGCTGCATGTTGTACAGACACATCTCACGCATCCAACTCTTGTGGATTGTCTTAATGGTGTGAAACCTGATGCATCAGATTTGACTAATACATCCCTTATACTTTTAGATTGTTTAAAACTAGGTAATACCCTGGTTTGAGATAGTCCTAACTGTGGGTCTGCCTGGATTACTGGCCAATGTTTTTTAATAATTTTAGTGGTCATGGGGCTGTGATGGTTATATGTAGTAACCCATGGTAACCGCTCCCCCACCGTTTCTTCCTTCCTAGTAGTTTTGAGTAGGTCATCCCGGGACAATGCCATTACATTTATTTTAGTAGCCTCAAGGTCTGCTACTGGATATCCCCTCTGTGAAAATCGTAAGATCATCTCATCCATTTGTTTAGATGCTATCACGGGGTCGGATACAATCTGTCTTACCCGGAGTAATTGGGAATAAGGTAAGCTCCGTATCTTTGTTCGGGGATGACAACTACTGTATTCAAGCAAGTTATTTCTATCTGTCGGTTTGGAAAATAAACATGTAGAAATGACACCATTTTGCAATTTGATCAGTACATCTAAAAAATGTACCTCCCCATTACTATATGTGTACGTAATTTAATCGGGCTATCACCCCCATTATGTTTCTCAATCAGAGCAATCAGGTCCTCGGGAGGTCCCTCCCACAAAATAAGTAAATTGTCGATATAACGATTATAGTGAACGATTCTTCCCGCAATCGATGGTGTATCAAAAAATAAAGACTGTTCTAACTCAAACATAAACACATTGGCGTATGAGGGGGCTACCGCCGCCCCCATAGCCACGCCCATCAGTTGTAGGTAGAATCGCTCACCATATACAAAAAAAATTTTTGTCAGAAAAAGGGACATCAATTCCAACACAAAATTAATGTCAGGTCCCTGATACAATGTATTGTCAGTCAGAAAGCGCCTCAGCGCAGCCAATCCCATGGAATGCGGGATGGATGTGTAAAGCGCACTGACGATCGATGGTAAAAAGATGGATATTTTCATTTAATCTTGGCAGTCCACCCAGTTGTTTCAGAAGTTGGCCCTCCCAAGTATATATAGGAATTTGTCCAACGTGTTTGGTAATTATTCCTGCTGGTGGCACCCCCAGTTTTTCCGAAGGATCAGCGTCTCCATTGTCCTGCACTAGCTCACGTCTGAGGAATTGGGATCCACCTGCTCACTGATTGGTGATTGAGGCTACAACATGGATACCCCACCAGGTGTGGACACAGCAACTACCGGCTATTCCTGAAGTGCTTCGGCTGTAATAGAAACCTTCAGCTATACCGGATAACATTCGACTACAGGGACAACTCACACAACAAGCGGAGGCTACCCCGCTGGAGGAGGTATTTCGTGACCTTATGAAACTCCATAAACGTGAAACTGACTATTATTTTCATGCATTGTCCCTGAGCGAGTATCACCGTGAAAGAAAAATACCTAGGGGTTTACGTATAAGAAATTCCCTAACTATTGGAAAGTATGATGCAGAGTTTTGCAGAAAATGGGTGGCAATTGGCAACAAATGTTCCCTTGATTGGATGTTGCTGATTATTGAACAAGCCCACCAGGCGAAACGATATCGTCGGCTAATAGGGCTAGCACTGTGCGCACAGTGCAAGCCCAGGAGATGATCATCCCTGCAGACTTTTAAAAATCTACCGTTACTCAGGATTTCAGGACTCTCACTACCCGCCCGCTACTGCGCTCCTACAGAGCATGCACACCGGAGCTCCCTCCCTGTAAACTCCGTATCCAGCACGTCTAACAAACGGGGATTTTACCTATAGCGGAGATTACTTTAAGAACTAGGAACTGAACTCCGGCAAAGTACTTCAGCTAACCGGCGTCACTACATCCTTGCCGCCCACCCCGTGCATCTAGAGGGAAGTGGTAATGTACTAACACATCCATCACCTAATATCTCTTAAAAACGTGCTGATTTCATGCTTTATAAGCTCAATAATTATCTAGCATATGCCAAGCTCTCTGCTGCAACATTGTTTTAAAAAATTGTATAATTGTATCTAATAATGTTTCTTTGCGATAGAATTAATATATCTGTATAGTGATACAATACTGCTGCAGATTCTAGGTATTTGACCTATCTGAACACACAGCGCTATTAAGTGCACCCAAGAGATTTTTTATACTTATAAAAAAGCAGTATTGTTATTTCTATACTCTATATACAAGTATATCCCTGTGAGCCTTATGTGAGATAAAAAGAAAAAAAGAAAAAAAGAAAATCTTACGACATAAATTTGCATAACACATACACACCTGCCAATCTAGAGATTTTTGGATTGCACCAGATCTGAGTGCACATTGCCATTATATGTTTTTGCACTTGGTTGGACCTATAGACAGACGGTCCAGTCTGATATAGGAGGAACTGAGTGTAGCGTATAATTGACTGTAAAAAAACGTTATATCTATAGGTGTAGAAAATAAATCATACGGCATAAACTTATATTCTGCATACACACCTGTCGATCTGAAAAAAATGTTCTGGATTGCACCAAATCTGAGTGCACAGTGCCTTTGTATGTTTTAACACCCGTTCGGACCTATAGACATACGGTCCAGTCTGATATAAGAGGAACTCAGGTGTAAACTGAGAATTAATTGCAATAAATGCTCTATCTAAAATAACATTTATTATTTATAACCATTTTTCTGCCCATTGACCGATGGTCCAATATGATAGAATCAGCAATACAGGTTGTTAGTGTATTTATAGTGGTATTGGAGGATATGGAAAAATAATTAAATACCAATAGGCATTGTAGCAGGAGATTGTACTACCTTGGTTGATCAGTTTGATACACACTAACCAATCTTGAATTTGTGAACAAAATCTTTTTTGTTTTTCTAATGGCTTACTATAGCATTTGACTATATATTGGGATTTTGTTTTGTATTTCATTGAGCTATCTTAATACACACACTAACCAATCTAGAATTTAGGATATTCTGACATCAATTGCCCATATTAACCATTATAATACTCTCTTATCGATTAAATCTCTCTCACACAATTTTTTTCATTGTTTCTGAGTCCACTCATCGGCTGTGATCCAAGGGTAAAGTGCCGACAGCAGTAACTCACTGGGGCTGTCAGGATTCTGAGACACGGAGACCAGATACAGAACCTCCCTCTCCTCTGTATTTATACATGAGAGGGACTAGTAAGTGTTAAGTGGCTAGTCCTGCACAGACTCTCTTTTTCTTATTCTATTTTCATACTATATAGAACTTTGGCTAGCAGATGAAACTCATACTGCACCCAATGTAAGTTTATATGGTGCAGTACAGCAGGTAATCTGCCCCAAAATCTATATCTTTTCCTACTGAAACTACTACCTATTACTGCAAGGACATCTCTACTTATTAAAGCGGTAAATTACTACCAATTATTGTTCCCATTAATATAAAATATATTCGCCAGCACGGTTATTTTTCTTAAAATATACACTACAGGCTTCAGTAAGATTTCTGAAGCAGTAGTCGAAAGAGGATCAACACTGTATATTTGTCCATGTTATATGTTGTGTATGTAATTTTATCCGATCTAAATAAAATATTTTAAAACTTTTTTGATTATAAATTAAAAAGCAGTGCCCCAGCCAAAAAGAGTTTCTTTCTTTCTTCTATTTGCATATTGAACATTCCTCTAAAGAGGTTACGTTATGCAAAGAAAAAATTGTTACATTTGAATCCATCCATAAAGCGAACCTGGTTAATGATACATCTGTTAAATGGCTGGACAAACTCAATGCACAAATACAAATCTACAAACGTAATTTAATCAAGTTTAAGAAGGATAAAAAAGTAAAAGTTGACAAGGACTATGAGCTCAATACGGTATACTATTGGACTAATCCATATCGAGAGAGAGAAGACAAACAACCTTTTTTTCGACGGGGGGCGGAAGGTGGTGGAGCAGGGTCAGAGCTCTACAGATTTTGGCTCCTCAAGCAGTGATAACAGCCAGGTGAAATCCAGAAACCGTAAGGCCCCTATCCCTTTAGGGGTACATACGAGAGCCCGCACAGAAGATCCAGACAGTTCACCCGCCGCGGCGGGCAGAAGTTCAGGAAGAGGGGGGAAGAAACCCCCAAAATCGATAAAAGCATAGTATTGAATTTATCATCGCATGTACTGACAACTACTGAACACTCTACCCTGTCTAAAGGACTTTCATTTATACCGTCTACCTGCCATAATGATCTACAATGGTCCCTTGAACACCACCGTCTATCCCGGTCCTTAAGATTGAAGGAATTCTTTAACAAGCCGCAATCGACACCGTCGCAGACTTTGAGTACTGACACACCAATTAGAGACTTGATTCCTTACCAGCTGCGCAAAGTCATGGCTAAATCTACATTTGATCCTCAATTACATAATGAAAGTATACTAACGTTCTCCAACATTACAGACTTTGAGGTGCGGTCCTGTGTCGACTCGGACTTTCCGGTGCATATGAATATTAGTAAACAAGAACGTAAAGTGTTAAAGGATTTGTCTTTGGACAGGTCACTAGTGTTCCGCCGCTGCCGACAAGGGCGGAGCACTGGTGATTATGGACCTAGACAAATACCACATACAAGTATTGGTACATCTGAATGATTTGTCCACTTATTGCCATTTAAATTGTGATCCTACTAAGGTATTTTCCAATGAGCTGAATATTGTGTTATCTCAGGCAGTTAACAGTAATGTTATTTCTGAAACTCTCAGTAAAGCACTCTTTCCAGCATATCCATTGGTACCGAAATTTTATTGTATACCTAAAGTACATAAATCGTTGGTGGACCCCCCGGGCAGACCGATTGTGGCTGCAAGGGGGTCGCTGATGCAACCATCTTCGATTTATGTCGACAGTTTGCTACAACCCTGTATCCGTGGACATCCACGGTATCTATTAGATACTACCCAACTTCTGAAACAACTGGGCGGACTGCCAAGATTTAATGAAAATATCCATCTTTTTACCATCGATGTCAGTGCGCTTTACACATCCATCCAGCATTCCATGGGATTGGCTGCGCTGAGGCGCTTTCTGACTGACAATACATTGTATCAGGGACCTGACATTAATTTTGTGTTGGAATTGATGTCCCTTATTCTGACAAAAAAATTTTTTGTATATGGTGAGCGATTCTACCTACAACTGATGTGTGTGGCTATGGGGGCGGCGGTAGCCCCCTCATACGCCAATGTGTTTATGTTTGAGTTAGAACAGTCTTTATTTTTTGATACACCATCGATTGCAGGAAGAATCGTTCACTATAATCATTATATTGACGATTTACTTATTTTGTGGGAGGGACCTCCCGAGGACCTGATTGTTCTGATTGAGAAACATAATGGGGGTGATAGCCTGATTAAATTTACGTACACATATAGTAATCGGGAGGTACATTTTTTAGATGTACTGATCAAATTGCAAAATGGTGTCATTTCTACGTGTTTATTTTCCAAACCGACAGATAGAAATAACTTGCTTGAATACAGTAGTTGTCATCCCCGAACAACGATACGGAGCTTACCTTATTCCCAATTACTCCGGGTAAGACGGATTGTATCCGACACCGTGATAGCATCTAAACAAATGGACGAGATGATCTTACGATTTTCACAGGGGGGATATCCAGTAGCAGACCTTGAGGCTACTAAAATAAATGTAATATTTAATGCTTGGTGACCAGCGCTCAGGCACTAACGTAGATATGGTGTGATATGTGGGTACTGTGAACGTGCTGTAACAGACAAGTCTGTGAGCCAGTGTTAAAATGCAATAATATTTATTGGAGCGGAGTACACAAATGACTGCACCGTTGTGATCTGTGTTGCAGCAGCTGTTGATAGCCGGGGCAGGGCTAAAGGACACAGCGTGCTGGTGGCACAGTCACCTGTATGGAAATGCACAGTCTGGGTGAGGAGGGGGGGTGATGATGGGTGGGGGCAAGTAGGGGGGTCGGGGAAGAACAGTGCGGTGATACTGGGTTGGGCGGTGCCCAGATAGTCCCGGACTAAATTTGCAGGAGTGAAAACGCTGGATGTCCACAACGGGGGGAGTACAGTCCTGGGTCAAGGAAGGTGTCAGGGTGTCGTCGAAGGCTGGCGTCCCAAGCACCTCCGGCGGTGCACCGTGCACGTACCTGATACCCGCTTGGTCTTCTCCCGTCTGGAGGGTCCTCGGCGTTGTCCACGGCTTGGAGACTGTACCGGCGTCTGCTTCAGGGGAGGACGCCGGCTGTCGATCCACGCCGCTTCTACAGCAAACAGCCGCACTTCCGGGTTCTGCGGGGATCGCGTAATCGGAGGTGTGAGCTGGTTGGTGGAGCAGGGTGGGCTCGACTCCCGGATGGGAGGAGACTTGGAGGCTTGTAGGATGATGCTGTGTAGTGCGATCCAACGCGTTTCTGCCCTTGTGGGGCCTTTCTCAAGGATACATGGTGTTGCTGGTGAGCCTGATTTATAGGGGTTGTTGGTCACTCCCCCTTGGTGGGTGGTGGCCATAGGTTCTCGGGGCTGTCAATCAGAGTGGTTGTGTAATCAGCTGATTGCACGGAGTTCTGTGTCAGTTTTTTCTTTCTGTGCAGCGAAAGTCTCAATGCATTGTGTGCATATATTGTTATGTTGGTCATTCTCCCCTTTGGGGATGCTGTTCTGTTATGGTGATTACCCTGTGGGTGATGCCATATATCATCTGGAGACTGTCCCCAGATTGAAGTCTATGTTAAGCCCTTTAGGTGCTAATGTCTGTAGTTGGAAAATCCAAAATAATTCCCTTCTGTCAAGTTGTTGGGCAAAGTCCCCTCCCCTCCAATTTTTCTTTGGTGCTTCTATAATGGTGAATTGCAATCCCTTGGGATTGCAGTGATGTTTGGCTTTGAAATGTGAGGACACACTATGTTGATCAAAACCTCTTTTTATATTCCTCACATGCTCATATAGTCTGGCACTCAAAGACCTGACGGTTCTCCCCACATATTCTAGATTGCAGGGACATCTCAAAAGGTATATGACACCTGTGGTATTGCATGTGAAATGTTCCCTATGTGCGAATGTCCTGTCTATTGTTGTGGAATGCCAGGTCATCTGTTTTTTGGTGGTCAAGTCTTTGCATATCTTGCACCCTGAGCATCTCCCACAGTAAAAGAAGCCCTTACTGTCGGTCAGGGTCGTCTGTTTGATGGATGTGGGTTTTAAATGATTTTTTGTCACTTTTTGTTTCAGGTCTGGGGCTTTTCTGAAAACTACTGTCGGTCTGTTTTGTACGTGCATGGTGAGGTCAGGGTCTTGGCACAGGATGTGCCAATGTCTGTTTAGAATTTTTTTGAGGGGGTCAGCTGCTTGGTTGTATTGGGTGATGAAGAGTATTTTATTATTGTCTGTGGTTATGTTTTTGTCTTTTACTGTCAGTGTCTCACTACGTTCCATTTTAAGTATGTCTTGTTGTGCTTTTGTAACTAGTTCTGAGTCATAGTTTTTATCTAGGAATTGTTGTAGCATTTCTGTTGATTGTATTTCATAGTCAGATGTTTTGGAGCAGTTACGTCTTAGCCTGTGAAATTGTCCTTTTGGTATGTTGCTGAGCCAGGGTTTGTAGTGTCCACTGTGGTATAAAATGTAACTGTTTACATCTACATTCTTTTTGTATGTTTTGGTATGTATTGTGTTCTGGTCTATGTATATCTCCAAATCTAGGAATTGAACTGATGTCTTGCTGAAGTGCGTGGTGAATTTTAAATTTCTATTGTTTACGTTCAGTTGGTGTATGAATTGGTTAATGGAATCTTCTGAGCCTCTCCAAATGAATATAATGTCGTCTATATAACGCCGCCATAGGATCAGGTTGGCGCTCCAGTCATGCTCACCCCAAATATGGTCCTCCTCCCACTTGCCCATAAAGAGGTTTGCATAACTGGGCGCCACTTTTGATCCCATGGCGGTCCCGTGGTCTGTAGATAAAATGCGTTATCAAACCAGAAGTAATTGTGTAATAAAATGTAGTCTAGGGATTTGATAATGAAGTCTATGTGTTCTGGCGGTAGTTGTGATGCTATTTCTAGAAAGTGTCTGGTGCTGTTGAGGCCTTGTTTGTGGTTAATTATTGTGTATAGTGATGTGAAGTCACTGGTTGCCAGCCAGTAATCATCACTCCAGGTTGTGTGTTGTAGTGTGTTAAGGATGTCAGTGGTATCGCGGATGTAAGATGGAAGGTTTTTGACAATGTCTTGAAGAAAGTTATCTGTGTATTGTGATGATGATAAGGAGGGGTGTGGTAGAACCCGCACAGACTTAAAAATATGCTAAGGTATTAATTAAAGAACCAATATGAAGGACTATCCATAGTAAATTCTGCTAGTCATTGATTGGTGGTGCGCCCCAAAATTCAGTATTGTAACTGAAAGAAGGGTTTTTTTATTCACTTGATAGAAGTGAACCAAAGAAAGAAAAAAGCTTTGTGGGCGCACTCTTATTATATGTAAATATGATATTAATTTAAAATTTAACTTTTATTATGATCCTTATAAAATAAAGTAACAAGGGTCGTTACAAGAAATGGAAGGACAGAGAAAATAGTTAGAACAAAGTCTATAGTTAGATTTATATAAAATGTAGTGTGATACTGATAGTAAATTTTTCACACATTAATCTCCATTCAGCGCATTAGTTCCTTGATCATCATTGGTATATATACACAATGTGATTATAGGCGAAATTGAATGGTTTGTATCCCTCAATTGGAAGGCTGGAATTGCCTTGGAGGGATATCGGTTGCCCCAGCAACAGGGTTTATTAGTATTTGTAGCTTATATTGCTCATACAGCAGGCGTATCCAGTGCAATCTATCTGGGGAATATACTTGTCCAATTTTTAGATACCACACCAGTGATTCTTCAGGGGTCTCCCACCAAAATACTGAACTGGCCCTTCACTGCTTTGCTTCCAAGTTCGGGAAGTTTTTGGGCAGTTCCAGTGAGGTATGGTGGTATGATTAGGACTAAATTCCCATTAAGCAATTGCCTGGTTAACTGTAATTAGAGCATTTATAGCTAAATTCATACCATATTGTTTACACAGAAAAACACACGGAGGTCAGTGTTTGGCAAATGATAACTGTACATGACAACAGAGATTTTGCCGTTATTGGAAGCCGAGTGTACCTTTGAAAATAGTCATAAATGAAAAAAAGGACAAAAAAGGAAGGATTGGTAAGTGTATAAAGGAAAAGTAAAATTACAGAGCAAAAAAATTCAGGAGAAAAGAGAAGAAAGAATTAGGAGGGGGGGGAAGGGGAGGGGGAAGAGCTGGGGATGGAGAAGGGGGGGGGAAAGAGAATTGAGTGAGGAGGAGAGATGAGAGTGGATATAAGAGTTAAATTTTTTGGTTTTGTACAGGGCTTAAATCACAATCTGGGTGGTATAGTCACAATTAAATGGTCACCAGTATTTGGGCAGTGAGAAAAATATTATTAACCTGTGTTCAGGTAATGGAGTATGTCAGCCACTCAACGATATTATCCCCTGGCAAACAAAGTTATTACATTTGGAGCTGCTGCTGCAGGAGAAACAAGCACTATGAGCCAGCGTTTATTATCAGTGGTGCTTAACAGTTATTGGTGTTATAGGTTTAATGTCCTGGATATTTTAGCACTGAAATTGTGCTTATACTGCAGATCGAAAAAGGTCACTGTAACACAGCGCTGTGGCCAGAGATGCTGGCAGTACTTGTATTTTATGTCCAACTACCAAATAGGCAAAAGTACTGGAGGTTTTAACACTGATTAGATGTGTTAGTTGAAAAGAGAAGGGTGTCACTCTGCCGCTAAGTGCAGGCAGGGGACACCTGTACCTTGAACGCCTGGTCCTGGCGTTTGGATATAGAGAACCTCAGGGGTCCGTGGTGAGGGGCTGGGGTCTCCAAAAACTGGTCAGGGAGCTGGTGGGCACTGGATTGCTGCTGCTGCTGTAGCTGGGGTCCGTTAGAACACGTGTTTTCGCCGTTTTAGGCTTCTTCAGTATGCGCCATTTTGTTTGAGGGCAAGTGCCCTTACTCTTATTGTAATATGGATCCAATCATCATCCTCGTGTGTTTGATTGACAATGCAACTGCCCAATCAGCGGGAGTCTTTAGTCTAAAGCATCCATGATTGGTGTTTGACTGTTTCTGGTTAAATCCTCATGTTAAAATGATTGTGTACAGCGTATCAGCTGTTTGAACTTAGATAGTTATTAAGTTGGATGTAATTTTGCTACTGTAAGCAGTATTTTGTACTTTGATAGTGTTTAAAAGTAGAGATCAGTTAATTTAACAAAGAAAATGATATAAAACAAAACGAAGATTATCCTGAACACTTGACTCAATGTCCAAACTGAGGTGTCGACCAGCATGTCGATACCTGTCTTTTAATTTTCATTGTATTATTTATAGCTGATTTTTGTTGGTTTAGCAACCAGATATATTGGATATCACGCAGATTGACCTGAAAAGTTGGCTCTATGTCCTGTTGAGATGTCGACCAGCGTGTCGACACCTGTATTATTTTAAATTAAATTAATTTTGTTTATATTTAATACCTGAAAGTGAGTTTATTGATTTAAGAACAGGGTGTAAAGGTGTCAAAAATGTTTATTGGGGTGATTAAATGTGAATCTTATGAGAGGTGTATAAAGTGAAGGTATTGAGAATATTAAGTGAGTGTACCCACTGTGGATTAAGGGAGATTAAATTGAATATCGACTATCAAGTGTGGGTGTTCGTCTTAAAGTGACCTTATTGTGTGGTTATTGGATAAATAATGGAGCCAGGTGAGAAAAATGTGATATCAGTGGTATGTTACTGTGAGGATGTGGTAGGTGAGGTGATGGTGCTGATGGCGAATAAAGGTGATGGGGATAATTCTGATAGATAAAAAATGAAAAGGTGTTTATAGGTGGCTACCAGTAATATTATAAATCAGGTGTTCAAGTAAGGGGTGAAATAAGTGAGACATTTACTTGAGGAAAGCACCATATTTTATATCTTCATTGAGGCCGTATGGGGCTAGTGAGCCTAAGCGGAAAATCCACTTGCCCTCCTTCTGGAGAAGTATTTGGTTCAAGTTTCCGCCTCTTAGGCCAAGATGGACTTGTTCGAGACCAAAGATTTTAAAGCCAGCAGGTTTGCCTCCATGTTTTTGATGGTAATGTCTAGCCACAGTGGTCAATTGTTTTAACTTGATGATGTCCGTTTGAGCATTGCGTATATTCCCCAGGTGTTCAAGGGCTCTTTGTTTCAACATACGGCTGGTCATTCCAACATATAGTGTATTGCAATCGCACGTGATACAATAGATTATATTCTTGCTCTTACAATTGAAATAGCCTTTGAGGGGAATGGGTTGTCCGTATTTGTCATTAATTGTGGTGACCTTTTTTATGAATTCACATGCCTTGCACCCTCCACACGGATAACTCCCGGAAGGGAAAGTGTTCTTGGTTTTGGGGCCAGAGTAGTGACTGTGCACAAGTTGGTCCTTTAGGCTTGGAGCTCTTCTCCAACTCATGTCGACTTTGGGGTTAAGTTTTTGAGCTAAGTCAGGGTCACTCAAAATGATTGGCCAATGTTTTTGGATAATTCGTTTTATCTCTCTCCACTCAGTGCAAAAATTGCCGACAAATCGTATGGTCGAGTCTTCTTTTTTTGGAGCAGGTTCGTTTTCTTTGAAAAGCATTTTTGACCTGTCTGTCTTAGCCACCATCTCTCGTGCCTTTTTGATTGATCTTTTAGAGTATCCTCTTTGTTGGAGTCTGTGGCTAAGATCATCACAATTGTTTTTATATATTTCTTCACTGGAACAGTTTCGCCTTAATCTTAAAAATTCCCCTTTGGGGATGTTGGCGATGGTGGGAGGGAAATGGGCGCTGGTATTAAACAGTAGGCTGTTAGTTGCTGTTGACTTCCTGTATATTTCAGTGCTGATCATATTTTCCTCTCCTCTGTATATCCTTAGATCCAGGAAGGTTATGGTAGTGTTGCTGTGGTCCGATGTTAGTCTGAGATTGAGGCTGTTGTTGTTAAGGTGATCAATGAATTTCTGTAGCTTTTCTTCTGTACCATTCCAAATCATGAGGACATCATCGATATAACGCATCCACAATGTTATCGAGCTCTCATACATGTGATTGTTCTCATGGAAGACATACTCCCGCTCCCACCACCCAAGGAAGAGGTTAGCATATGTGGGCGCACAAGCCGCCCCCATCGCCGTGCCTCTCCCCTGGATGTAGAAGCGGTTGTTGAAGGTAAAATAATTTTTGTGGAGTACAAAATCCATTAATTCCACAAGGAAATTCTGGAAGTCACCGAAGCCTTCCATCTGGAGGAAGTATTTAACTGCAGAAATGCCGAGATCGTGTCTAATGCATGTATATAGGGCTTCAACATCAAGGCTTACTAGGATCTCTGTTTCCTCTAGGCGTACGTCATGTAGTTTTCTTAAGACATCTGCCGTATCCTGTGTATATGATGGAAGGGAGGTGACATGTTGTCTCAGATGCGTATCAAGAAAAATGCAGGCTTTTTCAATCAGGGCCCCATTGCCTGATACTATTGGACGGCCTGGGGGAACAGTGAGGTTTTTGTGGATCTTCGGCAGTAAATAAAAGGTGGCTGTACGGGGGTTGGGGGTTTGCAGGAAATGATATTCTGTTTTAGTGATGATGCCATTTTCAAAAGCCCTCTTGATGATGTTTTCATATTGTGTCTTGAAATTGGATGTGGGGTCAAAAAGGGTCTTAGTATAACAAGTCTTGTCATCCAGTTGGCGATTGACCTCAGTCAGGTATAGATCAGTTGGCCACAATACAATATTTCCCCCTTTGTCTGAGGCTTTGATTACCACGTCATCCCACTTTTTGATCTCCAGTAAGGCCTGTTTTTCATCCTTGCTGATATTTTTGCCATATCTGATGTATTTTTTCTTTTTGTGTAGCTCATCTAGGTCCTTTGAGACCATGTTTGTAAATACTCTGACCTCCGGGCAGATATTGATCGGTGGAAAAAAAGTGGATCTTTTTTTGCATAGGGGTCTACTAGTTGTTTCTATTTCTCCCTCCAAATCTTCCAATGCCCTGATGGCTTCTTGTTCTTGTGCTGACCATAAATTATCCGATGATGATCCTTCCTTTCTGGAAAAGAATTTTGTCAATAGTAGTTTCCTACTGAAGAGTTGCAGATTTGTTTCCCATTGAAAGCGATCAAAGGGACTATTTGGACAAAAAGTCAGGCCTTTTTGTAGTACATTAATTTGGGTTTCCGAAAGGATGTGATTTGAGAGATTTATGATCTGTAATTTGGATATCTCGGATTCACTGCGTCCACTCCCCTCAGTGGGTAACGGTTCTGTGGACGTGGTTCCCATCTTGAGAAGTCCCTTCTTTTTCTTTCCCTTCTTTTTGGCCCGTCTTGTTTTTCTTTTGGACCCCTGTTTCCACGGCCGAATTCTAAAAAATGCCCGGGTGGTGTGTGGCCTGTTGGTTGGAGAAATTGGCTCGGGTTGGTAAGTTGTCTCAATGTTGGTTCGTCTCCCTGATAAGAATTATCGTCGCTCTGCTCATCCGTGCTAGACAAGTCAGTTTCGGATGCTGATGGAGGATATCTGTATGTTCTTCGTTGGTCGTTCCTTTTGCCCCAGTGGAAGACTCGGCCTGTATGGAAGTCGGTTTGGTCTCTGAAGAATTTGTTTTTCTTTCGTTCAATAATAGTTTTTTCATACTCCTCAAGTTCTTTTTTGGTTTTCTCAAATTGCTGTTGAAAGGCTGCAGATTGTTCCCAGGGTTCCAATTTTTTGCCCAGGATTTCAATCTCTTTTGTGATGGCTTCTAAAGTTAGATGGTCATGTTGAATCAGAATGGCCATAAGTTCTTGCGAACATTTTAAAAGGCTGTTTTCCCACTCTTTTTTCAAGTTATCAGTGCACAATTCAAAGGCTGGAAAGGTCTTGGGTCTAAGTCCTCTTGGCGTGATTTTTTGTCGACAATAATTTTCTAGACTGGTTAGGTCCCAGTTCACTCTAGTTTGGCGTTGCAGGGTGAATTTTAATTTTGTTAAATCATCAGTCCAGTTTACATCCGGGACTGTCTCACTCACGGTCGTGGGGAAGATGTTATCTAGATTGTCAATTCTTCGTTTTTGTTGTAATTCATTCTTCAAACTGAAGGTAGACATTTGATTAGGTGTTGATGATTGGATGAAAAACAAGGATCAGGTATTGGTAGTATAAATACTCTGGTCGTGCTGGATTCAAGAGCTGAGAGAGACCTCAGTAACTTGTAATGGTAAGGAGGGGTGTGGTAGAACCCGCACAGACTTAAAAATATGCTAAGGTATTAATTAAAGAACCAATATGAAGGACTATCCATAGTAAATTCTGCTAGTCATTGATTGGTGGTGCGCCCCAAAATTCAGTATTGTAACTGAAAGAAGGGTTTTTTTATTCACTTGATAGAAGTGAACCAAAGAAAGAAAAAAGCTTTGTGGGCGCACTCTTATTATATGTAAATATGATATTAATTTAAAATTTAACTTTTATTATGATCCTTATAAAATAAAGTAACAAGGGTCGTTACAAGAAATGGAAGGACAGAGAAAATAGTTAGAACAAAGTCTATAGTTAGATTTATATAAAATGTAGTGTGATACTGATAGTAAATTTTTCACACATTAATCTCCATTCAGCGCATTAGTTCCTTGATCATCATTGGTATATATACACAATGTGATTATAGGCGAAATTGAATGGTTTGTATCCCTCAATTGGAAGGCTGGAATTGCCTTGGAGGGATATCGGTTGCCCCAGCAACAGGGTTTATTAGTATTTGTAGCTTATATTGCTCATACAGCAGGCGTATCCAGTGCAATCTATCTGGGGAATATACTTGTCCAATTTTTAGATACCACACCAGTGATTCTTCAGGGGTCTCCCACCAAAATACTGAACTGGCCCTTCACTGCTTTGCTTCCAAGTTCGGGAAGTTTTTGGGCAGTTCCAGTGAGGTATGGTGGTATGATTAGGACTAAATTCCCATTAAGCAATTGCCTGGTTAACTGTAATTAGAGCATTTATAGCTAAATTCATACCATATTGTTTACACAGAAAAACACACGGAGGTCAGTGTTTGGCAAATGATAACTGTACATGACAACAGAGATTTTGCCGTTATTGGAAGCCGAGTGTACCTTTGAAAATAGTCATAAATGAAAAAAAGGACAAAAAAGGAAGGATTGGTAAGTGTATAAAGGAAAAGTAAAATTACAGAGCAAAAAAATTCAGGAGAAAAGAGAAGAAAGAATTAGGAGGGGGGGGAAGGGGAGGGGGAAGAGCTGGGGATGGAGAAGGGGGGGGGAAAGAGAATTGAGTGAGGAGGAGAGATGAGAGTGGATATAAGAGTTAAATTTTTTGGTTTTGTACAGGGCTTAAATCACAATCTGGGTGGTATAGTCACAATTAAATGGTCACCAGTATTTGGGCAGTGAGAAAAATATTATTAACCTGTGTTCAGGTAATGGAGTATGTCAGCCACTCAACGATATTATCCCCTGGCAAACAAAGTTATTACATTTGGAGCTGCTGCTGCAGGAGAAACAAGCACTATGAGCCAGCGTTTATTATCAGTGGTGCTTAACAGTTATTGGTGTTATAGGTTTAATGTCCTGGATATTTTAGCACTGAAATTGTGCTTATACTGCAGATCGAAAAAGGTCACTGTAACACAGCGCTGTGGCCAGAGATGCTGGCAGTACTTGTATTTTATGTCCAACTACCAAATAGGCAAAAGTACTGGAGGTTTTAACACTGATTAGATGTGTTAGTTGAAAAGAGAAGGGTGTCACTCTGCCGCTAAGTGCAGGCAGGGGACACCTGTACCTTGAACGCCTGGTCCTGGCGTTTGGATATAGAGAACCTCAGGGGTCCGTGGTGAGGGGCTGGGGTCTCCAAAAACTGGTCAGGGAGCTGGTGGGCACTGGATTGCTGCTGCTGCTGTAGCTGGGGTCCGTTAGAACACGTGTTTTCGCCGTTTTAGGCTTCTTCAGTATGCGCCATTTTGTTTGAGGGCAAGTGCCCTTACTCTTATTGTAATATGGATCCAATCATCATCCTCGTGTGTTTGATTGACAATGCAACTGCCCAATCAGCGGGAGTCTTTAGTCTAAAGCATCCATGATTGGTGTTTGACTATTTCTGGTTAAATCCTCATGTTAAAATGATTGTGTACAGCGTATCAGCTGTTTGAACTTAGATAGTTATTAAGTTGGATGTAATTTTGCTACTGTAAGCAGTATTTTGTACTTTGATAGTGTTTAAAAGTAGAGATCAGTTAATTTAACAAAGAAAATGATATAAAACAAAACGAAGATTATCCTGAACACTTGACTCAATGTCCAAACTGAGGTGTCGACCAGCATGTCGATACCTGTCTTTTAATTTTCATTGTATTATTTATAGCTGATTTTTGTTGGTTTAGCAACCAGATATATTGGATATCACGCAGATTGACCTGAAAAGTTGGCTCTATGTCCTGTTGAGATGTCGACCAGCGTGTCGACACCTGTATTATTTTAAATTAAATTAATTTTGTTTATATTTAATACCTGAAAGTGAAAAAACATTGGCCAATCATTTTGAGTGA